>NC_056744.1:1659115080-1659220031 GCF_019279795.1 Protopterus annectens
GTTGTATGGCTTTCCAGCAGATTTAGGCAATAGGCATGTGTGATTTGTGTGGCTTTCCAGCAGATTTAGGTGTGTGACTTGTATGGCTTTCCAATATGGAATTATTTAGATCACTTTTTACTTCTACAGAAATTGTGCATATGTACTGATACTGGTTGATTGTAGAAGTTTGAGTAGACTTTTATGATGGAAATGTTCTGACTTGGGCAGTTTTGTCATTATTGCTTCATGCATTTTGTTTCATTGCATAAAGTCAGGAAGGTGTATCAAAGAACACATGTATGTTTCTTGTTTTGTGTGCAAGGGGCCTATGATTCGAAAACAGCCCAAAGGTAATCTTTATCCACCACTGGCCAGATGTATTTTCTTTGGATGTGGTGAGGGTTTCAATGAATATGAAGTTTTAATGCCAAGTCTATTTTCATTGTGAGACAGTATTGCTTTGTTTAGCAGATATCTGTTAGTGTTTTGTGCATTGTGCTCCAAAATTTAAGAATAAATCAAAATAATCATTGTATAAGTAAAGCAGTATGCACACATTAGTATTTATGGTAAATGTGGTGAAATCGCCAGGTAATGGGACATTGGAATGGCTGCAGGGGGTCAGTGGTGCCATATCTTGGTTGTCTGTTCTTCAGTTTGCATTTGAAAATTGATACCCCACAATTCCATTGGTGTGGGTGGGGCTACGTAATTATGTATGCAAATTAGATTTTAATCAGTGTACAGATTTGTACCTATTTTTCATGGGCTTTGTCCAGATTTTTGATGTTTCCAGGTTGAGAGGTATGGTGTGTGTGTGTGTGTGTGTGTGTGTGTGTGTGTGTGTGTGTATGTATGTATGTATGTATATATATATATATATATATATATATATATATATATATATATAGTTCCTCTTCAAAAAGTCGAACTGCTGAAATCTCGAAACGCATATGGCCGAAGCCATAAGCTCGAATTTCAGAAGCTCGACTTTCTGAAACGGATTACAAAAAAAAAAGTGCAAACACAAAAAAAATCATTCCTGCAGGGGGGCAAGCCCACCTGCACCCCCCACTACTTATTTATACCAACTCCGAGATTGCACTACAGTGAAAAAAGGGAAATCCCCATTCAGACAGTGGAGCTTCTGAAATTTCGAGCATATGTTCTCGGCCGTATGCGTTTCGAGATTCCAGCAGTTCGACTTTCTGAAGGGGAACCATATAATATATATGTGTGTGTGTGTGTGTGTGTGTATGTATACGTGTATTTATGTGTGTGTGGATGTATATATATATATATCTATATATATAGATATATATATATATATATATATATATATATATATATATATATATATATATGCATATGTGTGTGTGTGTGTGTGTATATATATATATATATATATATATATATATATATATATATATACACACACATATATACAAGTATGTGGATTTTATTATGGGGTAGATTTTTCTTTAGAAGAAAACACTCTCTTATCAGGATGTCTGCCTCCAGGAGGGCATTCAGGATTACAAACAGAATAAAATTTGTAGTGGCTACTTCTATTTGATACATACAGGTTTGCAAAAAGCCAAATTTAAGAAAAAGTTAAATATATCCATTTTATTTTTTTTCCTGTAGTTTTCCTTTAAATGGTAGCTCATTAAAGACCTGTCTTCTCTTTTCTTGACAATGCCTTCCTCCCTTTCAGACTTCACATACCTAAATATGCAGCATCTGTCAGTCTAAAGCACTCTTGTTATATTTTTTAGTGGGGCATCTTTGTTGCTGATACGTTCCCCACTACCTCTCCTCCAGAAAGGAGAAAATTTTAGATGGTTGACCCTCATTCTGAGCGTAGCATGGCTCTCAACTGTTCAGAGTTTCACAGAAGGTCCAGAATTTATCCTCATATTTTTGGTCTATTTCCCATCAAATTTGCAGTTTTATGACAAATTAGTGAGGAGTGAAGTCACTAAATGACAGGCATTTGAAGTTTGGATTTCAAATCCTACAGAAAGTGCATGCTAATGCAAACCTTTGTTTTTATAAGAGCAATATTTAAAATCTGAACCTGATTTTGAGTTTTTGCCCTCTCATTATTTCTGGCTTTGTCCAGACTTCTTGCAGTAGAAAGTTGAGATGTACGAGTATAGTCCATCTCCATATCACCAGTGTTGTAGTTGAATGCCTTTCCCATGTAATGGATGGGCTGCCATTTATTCATTTCATCTATTTAAGGGAAATGCATGAATACAAGTTAAGCTGTAGTGTAGAGCTATTTGTTTTACTTATTTTGCTTTATTCTTATGTTTCCTAGGAAGATGTTTTTAATTTGGAAAAATACATTAAACAGCAATTTACAGAACTGCACCAGTTTCTCCTAGACAAGGAACAGCAACTCATCCAGCAGCTGAAGAATGATGAAGCAAATACTCTAAAAAGGATGGAAGAAAATCTCAAGTGCATTAAACAAGAGATTGTTACCTACCTTGTGACAGACTCTGATGGCAACTTGGAGCTCAAGATTAAAGAAGAGGACAGCCTGAAAATAATGGAAGAAAATGTTAAATCTGTTGAAAATGATGCTGTTGCCATTAAGGGCATTACTCACCGCAACATGGAGATCAGACAGCCGGAACCTGTTGGTTTGCTAACAGTAAGCATACTTTTTATTTCTGCTTTTACTCTGTTTTAGAAAGTGGAATAATGTGACATCTGAAATAAAGATGCATTATTGAGTTTTTTTTAATTATTTCTTGAGTTTGTTCGCCAGTCAGAGGCCATTCTCAGTAGAGGTTTAAAGAGATAACCTCCAGTAGATTAGTACAAAAACGCAAAAAAAAAAAAGAAAAATCCTAAAATAGATGGAAATCAATGATGCAGTTCTACACTTGATTTTTTAGTCATTCTTTTGTGATGTAACAATACACAGCATTTTTCAATCAATAGTAAATCATCAGTGAAAAAAAAACAAGTAGCTTTGTTGTTAGGCGTGCGGACTGGAGGGATCTTGCTTGGAAAATTTCTAATTCAGCCGAATAGTGCACTATGGTAAAGTTGATACAGTAGGAGTAAATTTGAAATTCCTTTGTGCAGTTGTGGTTATCTGTTTTATATGTATCCTTAACATTGTTAGCAATTGAAAAGACTTCCTGTGTTTCATGAACCAAAGTAAGAATAAGCTCCCCTGTAGGAGTATTAAGTTCACAGAGTTCAGCCAAAATTATTTGGGGAAGCTGTGGAATGGTGCATCTATGTGCAGAGAAAACTTGTTATTGTATGTTTCCATTGAATGTTTACATATAGTTGTTGTGTCTTTCGGCTTTTCCCGGTTAGGGGTCGCCACAGCGGAGCTCCTGTCCGCTAATGATTGGCAGTAGATTTTTACGTGCCGAGTTGCCAGCTCTGACGCACAACATTCTCGCATGTCTGCACACAGAAGACGCTCCAGCTGAGAATTGAACAGGACAACGTCTTACTGTGAGGCGACAACGCTACCGCAGACATATAGTTAATAAACATAAAATTGACTTGATATATGAAAAGTAATATTTAATTAAGGTACATCCTTGAACTTTAAAGTAGTAACCAGATAATCTGTGTCTGAAGTAACTTTTTAATAACTTTATAAATTAGTTTGACTATGTATTGATAGTTTTTCTGTATTTATAAAGGCTACAGTTTTGTAGCTTTCAGTATCTTGCATGGATAAAACCTCCTTGGGAGAAGGGGGAAATGGACACTGCCCATGGAATCCTTTGTAACTGCCTCCCCTTAGAAATTTGTTAATAACAAATTTCATTTGATTAGGCCATATATTGAGGAGGTGTTGCATTTTGTAGTCATAATATGATCAAGAGCAACATAGTCATCTAAACTATATTAACTCTTCCCAATAATGAATGCATCTCCTAATTAATATGTTGTTTATTTTCATTTTTATCAAGGAATGTATTAAATGATTCCAATCAAATCTGATGGTATGCAGAATAGTATATTAAACTTAAAAACTTAAGTGTGAAATATTGGAATGGCTTTTCTGTTATTACAGGTCACTTGTAGATGTGCAAGGCATTGTATTATTTCTGATTTGTCATAGATAATTTTTCCAACTATGCTAAATGCATTAGCAAAAAAGTGTTCTTTTTTAATATCACACTCCTCATAATTACTTTATTATCATTAATGCATTGATTACCTCTACATGTTTCTGTAGAATAAAGAGTTGGCAGCAAATATATTTGTTGCTGAAAGTAGGCATAGTTAACCAACACCTGTCATAATTTTAAACTTTTCTGAGACAGCGTTCTTTTTTTAATATGAGCTTATGTTTCACTGCAGAAAGGATGGATTGCAGTAGTTAAGGAGTAGGTCAAAGAATAATACTCCAAAAACTTAGCAGAAGAAGCTCCTGTATAAGTGATCAAAGACTTTTATATGCATCAGGTTTAATTATATCAATATTGCTATTATTATTTGACCGCTGTTCTGTATAATGAATATCATGCAAGCATTTACTAGCATAATCTGTTGATCTCAGTAGGCCTAACCCAGTTTGAAAAAAATATTGTCAATGTATGTTATAGTTCTTAAAGCATTTTAGTTTGATAGTCTTGCAGACTAAGAACATAGTATTTACCTGTTACAAGGTTGGCCAATGATCAGTGGTTAGAATCGAGCTCCATACCCTGTATCTGCGAGCTAAAGGCCTTAACCATTATGCCAAAACCTCCCTTTTTTCTTAAGCGTCTTCACTATTATTAAATAGACAGTGTTCAGTATTGATTTAGATTGGGAATATACTGATTTCATTCAATCATTATCATTTGTACAGGCCAATACTACCTTATCCAAATCCATTATTTCTAGCATTTTCTCCATGCAGTAGATAAATATTACATTCATTGATACAAGTAAGGAACAATTTTGCCAATAAATGCTGAATAGAATTTAGCAATAAAGCTGCCTGGGCCTGTATTCATTCCTCAGTAATTTAATAATCTCTTTACTGCCTTGGAGGGGATCGCGAGATTGAGGCCCACAGGTATCCTGAGATAGTTTCTTATTATGTATTGATTTAAAATGTATCACTGTGTTATGGATAGCCTGTGATCATTTTCTAACACACCTTGTGAATTATATCATTTTAAAGTCACCTCTCTGGTATAACCTGGCATTCCTTGCAAGGCTAATATTTTACCTACATTTATCATATTAGAAGCCCTCTTCAAACATTATTCATTCATGCCAGCAAGTATCTCTGTTTTACATCATTGTTACTTCTGTGTTTTCTTCTGCCTGATGGGAATCTATTTTTCATAATTTAATTGCAGTCTGTGAGCTTTGGCCGGTTAAGACCTGCATGATATCAATTGAACGCATAAGTGTAGCTAAGTATCTTTTATCTGCACTTTTTAAAGTAATTTGTTTGTGTTGCATTGAGCAATATCTAGCTAGAAGTTGACTGTTTTTTCAGTAGGTCCCCACCCACCCTCCCTGTTTTTGTCTTGGTGTTAATCTTGGTGGCTTTGAAACTGCCCGCCCCTCTTGTAAATTTGCACTTGGATACTCCTCCTGGGTCCATCTCATTTGCTCATTCAAAAAAAAAAATATCTGCTTTTACTGTATTTGTGTTTCTTCCTACTTTATTTTGCTTTTGCGTCATCTTAAAAGTACTCAGTTGTATTTATTACTGCTTGGTGTAACTCACTCTAAGCCTTTTAGTTTAAGCATTTGGGCTTCAGACCAGTTGTTTTACATTAAGAAGGTTTGTGCTCTACACTGTAGTGGCAGTACAGGTAGCTTACATCCTTCTAAGTTGGGAACTGCTGATTTGAGGGCTCAGTGTTTGTTATTCTAAAAGTGTATTAATTCTGGTTTAAGCACTTGGGCTTCAGGCCTGTTATTTTACATTAAGAAGGTTTGTGGTCTGCACTCTTGTGGGAGGAGAGGCTGGACTCTGCCCTTCTTAGCTGGGAATTTCTGGTTAGAGGCTTATAGTGCCTGCATATTTGAACTGTTTCTTACTAAATTGGTACACCTTGTTTGCTGTAGCATAGACTAGATCCAGGCCTGCTGAATCTAGCTTTGTTTGTATAACTTGAGCACTAATCCAGGCATTCTTTAAAGTATTCAATTGCATTTATTACTGCTTGGTAGTAACTTGATTAAAGTGTAGCTATCATTCTAAGTCTTTTGGATTAAGCAGTTGAGCTCAGACCAGTTGTTTTACATTAGGAAGGTTTGTGGCCTGCACTGTGGTGGCAGGACAGGTAGCTTACATCCTTCTAAGTTGGGAGGTGCTGATTGAGGGCTCAGTGTCTGTTATTCTAAAAATGTATTAGTTCTGGTTTAAGCACTTGGGCTTCAGGCCAGTTATTTTACATTAAGAAGGTTCGTGGTCTGCACTCTTGTGGGAGGAGAGGCTGGACTCTGCCCTTCTGAGCTGGGAATTTCTGGTTAGAGGCTTATAGTGCCTGCATATTTGAACTGTTTCTTACTGGAATTGGTACACCTTGTTTGCTGTAGCATAGACTAGATCCAGGCCTGCTGAATCTAGCTTTGTTTGTATGCTTGTTATTTCCCTGAAACGCTAATTCCACCTAAAACGCGGCTTTTCAGCGCTTCTGTGGATCCCTAGTGACATCTGCATTGCTTACTGTACTTATTTCCTTGTTTCACTTGAAAGAAAGTTACTGTTTGTCATTTTTTCATTTAAGTTACCTGTAACACATTGCATTTAAGTTAACTGACACTTGCTCACTAAAACAATTATATAAGTCAGAACTAAAAAATTAAAAGCACTACACCCTCACAAACTCCCCTTGAGTACCTTGTTTCCCATTGGCCTTATTTTTCAGTTATAAAGGAATTCCCAATACTATTCTAGCATGTCCAAAGGTCAGTTGTCAATCTCCTCTCCGGTCCAGCTGGTGAATCTGGGAATCTTGAGGCAATGTTACAACTGTCTCATGTACACAGACAAACCCTCTCCTCCTCCCAACAAATTCCAACACATGTGAGAGATGCAACCATATAGCCAAACTGGAGGCTACGCTCTCTCAACTCAGTACTGGTGAAACCTGTCAGGAGGAGAAGGAAACCACACTCACTACAATTCCAGTCTCACATAGACCTACCACGACAGCAAACCAAACACATAAACACACAAAAACATACTCGGAGGCTCTAAATAAAAATCTGCCTAAGCAGCAGAGACCTCCAAAGCAGACACCCAAGCAACCGCTACCCCAAAACAAAACACGTGCAACACATAGCTCACAAAGCCAGTGTGCTGAACAGTCACAGCCCTTAAGGCTAAACAACACACCTGATACACTTGTAATAGGTGACTCTATCGTCAGGCACACTGACATCCCGCTCACCAGGCTGAACAAGGAGAAGGTCACGGTGAGCTGCCTGTCGGGCACTAGGATCCGCCAAATAACACAAGCACTCGGGTCACTCAAGTACAAATATGACTCAGTCATTGTCCATGCTGGTGTGAATGACCTGAGACGTACGTCCCTGGACTACATGAAAAGAGACATAGAGGAGATCTCTGAGCATGTGGCCCAGGCCGGTATGACCCTGACATTGAGTAGCATCTTACCCTCACCAAGAATGATGCCACAATATGAAGACAAGATGATCAATTTCAACAATTGGCTTAAGTATTGGTGTCATTCAAAGGGGATCCAGTGCCTGTCAGCCTGGGATGACATGCTCGACAGGCCACAATGCTTCGCTAGGGACGGCTTGCACCTGTTACCCCTGGGCTTTCGGATATTGGCAAAGACTCTTGCTACCCCCATAGTGCCTTTTTTAGGCAAGGCTCAAAAGACAAACCCACCTCCATAGGTATCACAAGGGATAAGAAACTAAGAGTAATGCTACTCAACACCAGAAGTCTAAACCTCAAGATGCATGCACTCGAAACTCTCCTTAGCATGGAGAACATTGATATCTGTGCAGTAAGAGAAACCTGGTTCAAGGCTCCCAAGAGCACCCCAGCACTACCAGGTTATACCTCATACCATGCTTTTCGGCCCCAAAACTTGGACCGAACCAGAAAAGGAGGGGGAGTATCAATATTCGTCAAAGATACCCACACCTCCAGGTTGGTGGCACAGCACGAAGCATCGGAGACTATCGATGTGTAACTAACAGTGGGTGAAACTGCCTTCCAGTTTATAGCCTGCTACAGACCACCCTCCCAAACCCAGGAACCTCACTCGGCCTTCCTGAGAACACTGGAAAATATGAAGGTCTCTCCAAACACCATTATGTTGGGCGACTTCAACTACCCAAACATAGACTGGGAGCATTACTCTAGCTCCAGCACCCTAGCTCAAAGGTTCCTAGAATTTATAAACTCATATGCTATGGAACAACTTGTTACCACTCCCACAAGAGGGGAAAACATACTGGACCTGATCATCACCAACATGGGGACTCTATGCTCCAGACCAGAAGTGTATCCCTCACTGGTAAGATCAGACCATAAACTAATCTCACTGGATATTCACATCCCGACCCCACCCCCTGCCCAGTAAACCACAGTGAAAAACTTCTCTAAAGCAAATTTCACACTCCTCAATACTGAGGTGGAATCCTTCAAAGCCCCCGGGCCTGTGGAAAATACGGCCCAGACCGCAGAATCCTTTATAAACGCATTCTATGAACACCTTCAGGAATGCATGGATCATGCAATCCCAAATAAAACCAAGACCCAATCCTCCAAAGGCAGACGTCCTATCTGGTGGACCCCAGCCATAAACAAACTATACAACAGAAGGAGGAAGCTACTACATGAATAGAGCAAAATCCCAAAAAGGGAAGGCATCTCTGATCAGTGTTAGCAAAAAACTACGGGCACTCATAAAATCGTCTAAGGCCAGCATCGAGAGAAAAATTGCACAGGACACTAAGGATAATCACAAGGCTTTCTATTGTTATGTTAGGAACCTGGGTTGGAATTCCCAGATATGCTCAGAATTAGTCCAAAATGACAAAAAATACACCGAACCCACAGACATTGCCAGCATCCTAGCTGACAGGTTCAGCACAAACTTCTCCCCCCCCCCACCAGAAGGGCAAATATCTATCCCAGCAGAGTGCTGCCCCCCTGACATCTCAGATGCTCAGGTAAGAGCCGCCCTCTCCAAAGCAAAAAACACAGCATCAGTGGGACCAGACGGTGTCCCAGGCTGCGTCCTACATGAACTCGAAGAAGAGCTAAACCCAAACATAAAACTACTGTTCAATCTCAGCCTTACCACAGGATATGTACCCAAAGAGTGGCATACAGCAACCGTGGTCCCTCTCCACAAAGGTGGTGCCTCAACGGATCCTGGAAACTATCTCCCCATAAGCCTGACTAGCTTGGTCTGCAAAGCTATGGAAAGGATCATCATGGACCTCATAAAAAAAGATATTGGGGACCTACAGACACTGGATCCTACCCAGTTCGGCTTTAAGGGCAGATCCTGCCTCTTAAACCTGGTCAATTTCTTTGAAACAGTCACCAAGGCCATTGACAAGGGGAAGGTGGTCCACACAGCCTACCTGGACCTTGCAAAAGCCTTCGATACAATACCCCACTTGGGCATTATAGATAAGCTCACCAGCTTAAATATAAACCCCTATGTCATTAGATGGGTTGCAAACTGGCTCAAGGACAGAACTCACATGGTTAGAATTGCTGGAGCCATGTCAGACTCCAAACCAGTTACAGGAGGCATCCCACAAGGCTCAGTCCTGGGACCTGTCCTGTTCGGTATATATTTCTCGGAGGTATAGGCCAACACGGAAGGACTGTGGCTGACCAAGTTCGCAGATGACTGCAAACTGGGTGCTATAATCGACTCTCCAGCCGACACAAGCATCCTCCAAAAGGACCTCATAGAAACAGACAACTGGTGCCAGAGCCATGTCCTCAAGCTAAACGCCAAAAAGTGTATAGTCATCCCCTTTGGCAAAAACAAAGTGCCCACAAATTACCACATAGGTGGTAATCCATTAAGTACAGAAGAAGTAATTAGGGACCTGGGGACCCAAGTTGATAGCAATCTCTCATTTGACAACCACGTGGCCAAAGTGGTTAGAAAAACATTTTATATAGCCCACCTAATCATGAAGGGATTCACATCTAGGTCAGGGGAGGTCATCGTGCCTCTTTACTCATCCCTCATCAGGCCCATAATTGAGTACAGTGCCCCTTTTGGGATGTACCTTACCAGACACCTGCAGCAACTGGAAAGACCCCAAACGTACCTCACCAAGAGGATCAAAGGGCTCAAACAGATGCCATATGCTGCCCGGTTAAAGAAACTCCAGCTCTACTCAGTGGCATACCGCCTGCTCAGAGGCGATCTGTGCCTGACGTATAAAGCCATGTCCAACCCGGAATTAATGGACATGCTCCACCTCAGAAAATCCAAATCCCATCGAGCTACGTGCTCGAGAGACTTGAACCTCAGAACTGAAATAAATAGGACATGCTGGAGGGACAGATTCATAACCCAGGAGCTCCCTTCACTCTGGAATAAAATCCCAATCCAGGTTAGGCAGAGTCCCTCATTGACTCTCTTCAAGAGGAATCTTGATGAGTGGATGGGGGATCGTAGGTTTACCCCGGGTATCACTTCTGTGTCACTGTTAGACAGAGGCACAGTATACTAACCTCGAAAAAGGGCATAGCAAAATTAATTTAAAATGGGTGGCGAAAGCCAAACACACTCTGGCTAGGCTTATAAATGCCCTAGGGCAGATAGCCTAGTATGAACCTATGAACAACTGTGACAAAAACACCATATGCTGCTCTAGAAGTTTAATCTTAAGACATTTTCTAATGCTTTAGTATGCTCCGTATGACAATCAATGGGCACTTTAAATTTCATACCATTTGTATCTGAAAGAGGTTGCTGCATCAGTATTATCCAATCTAAGTTATGTATTGCCACATTTATACTGTGACAAAATTCATCTGATTTAAACCAATTGGATATATATTTTTTTAATTTTTGTCTTGCTTCCAGCTGAAGTAGCTGCCAAATGATTACACAAAAGACATTGTCCTTAAATTTGCTGTAATTAAATAAATTAATTCAAGAACAAGAACAAAGCAGCAAAGACAAGGCTCCAGCGTCTTATAGTGCAGACTGCTTTAATGGTACACAAGTGCTTTCACTAGATGCTTCATCAGGTGTATCACAGACATTAATTCCACACCTTATCATAAAACATCTTAATTTATTGCCTTACATTAATAAGTATATCATTTGTTAAAAACACATATTAAAAACATATAAAAACATACAAATATATGAAAAATATATAAGTAATCTATATAGAAAAGAATAAATAAAAAACAAATTTTATCTTTGTAAGGGTCTATTCTTTAAAATAGGTATCATAGGTATATGGTCATTCAGACCATGTCCTACACTTGCTCTAAGCCTCACTATCCAATTGACCTCAGTCTCTTCAGTCTTATTTCTAATATCTCCCCCTCTTTTGCTATCCTAGTTCTTCCTAATACCATAAATTAAAAATTTTGTTGCTCATTTTATGTTGGTAAAACGGATAGATTTTTAAAAGATAGAATCAGAGAACATGTTTGCCACTTTTAATGCTCTTGCTAAGCATGTCTCTGAGACGAATGAGCAACAAAATTTTAAATTTATGGTGTAGATTTTTGGTGGAATAGACCCTTACAAAGATAAAAGTTGTTTTTTATTTATTCTTTTCTATATAGATTACTTATATATTTTTGGTATATTTGTATGTTTTTATATGTTTTTAATATGTGTTTTTGACAATTATATATTTATTAATGTAAAACAATAAATTAAGATGTTTTATGATAATGTGTCTTTAAATGTTAGTGAAGTAGTCATGTGATTTGGTATAAAAAAGTGTGGAATTAATGTTACACCTGATGAAGCATCTAGTCAAAGCGCTTGTGTACCATTAAAGCAGTCTGCAGTATAAGAAGCTGGAGCCTTGTCTTTGCTGTTTTGTTCTTGTTCTTGGATTTGTATTAGTTTTCTGCAAAGATACCTGGTTATTGTTGGGTTGTTTTTTCGCGTAAATAAATTAATTGTCATAACAAAAATAATTTTGAGAATGTAATGTAACTTTGTGGTTTGTCTTTAAAGGAGTACAACAGGTTTCTCTAATGTATTCCTCAACTTCACGGCCCTTTTCCTCCCTATTTACATTGTCCTCTGTAAAGCAGCAACAATAAAGCATTTACAGTTTTTATAATTCCCCTTACTTCTGTAACAGAAGCCTACCTTCTCATACTGTGATGGTTTCACTTACAAAATGATTCTCTCACGTTTGAATAAAGCTTGCTGGAGTCACCCAATTACTGACATCATCGAGGCCAGGCAGTGCAGGTACTTTTTTTTTTTAATCAGTTCCCTCCCCCAAAAGTGACATCACCACAGCCGTCATCTGATTCTAACTAAAATAATAAGACCCACCCATTCTGTGATGTCATGGCACCCTTGTCCTTCCCCCAGCCTGAGTGCTGTTCATTTTATTCAGTAGTAGTGTAGTAACACCGATGTTTGAAAACACAGAAATTTGGTATGCATACTTGTACATTCTGCACGGCAAATGATGCTTAGGTGGTGTACCGCTTGCATACTTCTTTGTTGCATTTGCACCAGATACTGCTAGTGTGCAGTGCGGGAATAGAAAGATTAAAGCATTACCCTGGTATCAGAGGTGGCAGTGCAACATATTCATAGTGGCTTAACATGAGAGTAGCTCTAAGCAAGCACCATGTGAAATCTGAACAAGCACCTAGAATTATTCAGTGCAGCTTCCACACCTTAAGTCTGAAAATGAATTCACATACTCACATGAACAGGAGTAGCTGCATATTGATGGTTAAAGGTGCATGGGCATGTCAGGTGGTTACTACACTGCAAAACTGGTATGTAATGGTGGAGATATTTGGAAGGTATGAGCAAACACACCAGTATATTAAAGCCATAGCACCAATTGAACTGGAGGCTGGCAAATAGATTTAGTAAGGGATTTTGTCCATGCACAAATATTTCAACAGTGATTCTTTGCAGTGGCATCCATTAACTGATTCAAGGTAAGTTAACCTCGATGTCCTTTATTTAAAAAAAAAAAAATCAATAAAAAATTTACTTTGTTATAAGTGACTTCTGGACACAAACAAGGCAACTACACACACCACAAAACCAGCCTCACATAATGCTACCACTCCACTGAATCAAACACATAAACACACAAAGACATACTCGGAGGCTCTGAGTAAAAATTTACCTAAACAGCAGAGGCCTCCAAAGCAGACACCCAAACAACTGCTACCTCAAGACACCCCACAAGCAACACATAAACCACAAAAGCAGTGTGCAAAGCAGTCACAGCCCTTAAGGCCAAATACAACACCAAACATACTTGTCATAGGTGACTCCATAGTCAGACACACTGACGTCCCACTCACCAGGCTGAACAAGGAGAGGGTCACAGTAAGCTGCCTATCGGGCGCTAGAATCCGCCACATAACACAAGCACTCGGGTCACTCCACAGCAAGTACAAATATGACACAGTCATTGTCCATGCTGGTGTGAACGACCTGAGACGCATACCTCCCTGGACTGCATGAAAAGAGACATAGAGGAGCTCTCTGATTATGTAGCCCAGGCAGGTATGACCCTAACCCTGAGCAGTATCCTTCCTTCACCAAGAATGATGCCACAATATAGAGACAAGATGATCAGCTTTAACAATTGGCTTAATGTCTGGTGTCATTCAAAGGGGATCCAGTGTCTGTCTGCCTGGGATGACATGCTTGACAAGCCACGCTGCCAAGGGACGGCTTGCACCTGTCACCCTGGGATTCGGATATT
Source organism: Protopterus annectens (assembly GCF_019279795.1). Lineage (NCBI taxonomy): Eukaryota > Metazoa > Chordata > Ceratodontiformes > Protopteridae > Protopterus > Protopterus annectens. The sequence continues at coordinate 1,659,128,971 of NC_056744.1, forward strand.
GGCTAAGGCTCTTGCCACCCCATAGTGCCTTTTTAGGCAAGGCTCAAATTCTAAACCTACCACCCTAGAAAACAAAAATGGGAAGAAATTGAGGGTAATGCTGCTCAATGCCAGAAGTCTAAATCTCAAAATGCACGACTCGAGGCCCTTCTCAGTATGGAGAACATCGATGTCTGTGCTGTAACTGAAACCTGGTTCAAGGCTCCTGAGAGCACCCGGCACTATTAGGTTTTACCTCATATCATGCGTTCCGCCCCAAAACCCGGACCACTCCACAAAAGGAGGGGTGTATCCATATTCATAAAGGATACTCACACCTCCAGGTTGGTGGCAACATGAAGCTTCGGAAACCATCCAGGTGCAACTAACAATAGGCAAAACTGCTCTACAAATTGTAGCATGCTACAGGCCACCCTCTCAAACTCAGGAACCCCACACAGCCTTCCTGAAGACACTGGAGGGTATAAATGTATCTCCAAACACCATCATATTGGGTGACTTCAACTACCCGAATATAGACTGGGAACATTACTCAAGCCCTAACTTTCTAGCCCAACGGTTCCTGGAGTTCATAAATTCAAATGCCATGGAACAGCTAGTCACTGTTCCCACGAGGAGAAAATATACTAGATCTCATTGTCACAAACATGGGGACAAAATGCTCCACACGAAGTATATCCCTCATTGGTGAGATCTGATCATAAACTAATCTCACTGGAAATCCACATCCGCCCCACCCCAAACAAAAAGACCATAGTGAAGAACTTCTCTAAAGCAAACTTCACACTACTCAAGACTGGTGTGGTATCCTTCAAGGCCCCTGAGTCAGAGGAAACCACAACCCAAGCTGCAGAAGCCCTTACAAATGCCTTCTATGAACACCTCCAGGACTGCATGGATCAGGCAATCCCAAATAAAACCAAGACTCTTTCCACAAAGGGCAAGCGTCCAGTCTGGTGGACCCCAGCCATTAACAAACTTTACAATAAGAGGAGAAAGCTATTACATGATAGAACAAAATCCATAAAAGGGAAGTCACCCCTGATCATTATTAGTAAAAATACGAGCACTCATAAAATCAACTAAGGCAAATTTGGAGAAAAAAATTGCCATGGATTCAAGGACAATCATAAGGCCTTTTTCAGCTATGTTAGGAACCTGGGTGGAAACTCACAGATATGCTCAGAATTAGTCCAAAATGATACAAAAATCACTGAACCCACAGACATTGCCAACATACTGGCAGACAGGTTCAGTGCAAACTTCACCCTCTCCCCTAAAGGAGAGATAACTATCCCAGCCGAGTGTAGCCTCCCGGACATCTCAAATGCGCAGGTGAAAGCTGCTCTCTCTAAAGCTAAAAACACAGCATCAATGGGACCGGATGGTGTCCCCGGCTGTGTGCTACACGAGCTAAATGAGGAATTAAACCCGCACATAAGGCAGCTGTTTAATCTCAGCCTTACCACAGGATACATGCCCAAGGAGTGGCGTCACGGCAACTGTGGTCCCACTCCACAAAGGTGGCCTCACGGACCCTGGTAATTACCGCCCCATAAGCAACAAGTCTAGTCTGCAAAGCTATGGAGAGGATCATAATGGAGCTCATAAACAAAGATATAGGGGACTTGCAGACATTGGACCCGACCCAGTTTGGCTTTGTCAAGGGAAGATCATGCCTTTTGAACTTGGTCGACTTCTTGAAATAGTCACCAAGGCCATTGATGAGGAAAGGCAGTCCATACAGCCTACCTTGACCTTGCAAAGGCTTTCACACAATACCCCACTCGGGTATTGTAGAAAAACTTGCCAGCTTAAATGTAAACCCATATGTCACAAGATGGGTTGCAAACTGGCTTAAGGACAGAACCCACAGGGTTAGAGTTGCTGGCGCTGTGTCAGACTCCAAGCCGGTCACAAGTGGTGTCCCACAGGGCTCGGTCCTTGGCCCCTATTGTTTGGCATCTACTTCTCAGAAGTACAGGCCAACATGGGAGGACTTTGGCTGACAAAGTTTGCAGATGACTGCAAACTGGCATAGTGGAAAGTGCATCGGACACTGATATCCTTCAGAAGGGACTCACGGAAACAGATAGCTGGTGCCAGAGCCATGGCCTGAAGTTAAGCGCCAAAAATGTATAGTCATACCCTTCGGGAAAAACAAGGTAACCCCAAGCTACCATATAGGTGGCAATCCACTAAGCACAGAAGAGGTTATCAGGGACCTGGGGACCCAGGTTGACAGTGGCCTTTCTTTTGACACTCACATTGCTAAAGTGGTTAGAAAGACCTTCTACATTGCCCACCTGATCATGAAGGGATTCACATCCAGATCTAGTGAGGTCATTGTTCCCTGTACTCTTCACTTATCAGACCAATGATCGAGTACAATGCCCCATTGGGATGTATCTCACCCGACATCTGCAGCAATTGGAGAGACCCCAAAAGTTCCTCACCAAAAGGATAAAGGGACTCCAAAATCTGTCATATGCTGCCAGATTGAAGAAACTCCAGCTCTATTCAGTCGCATACCGTCTGCTCAGAGGTGACATGTGCCTGACATACAAGGCCATGTCCAACCCGAATTAATGGACATGCTCCACCTCAAAAATCCAAATCCACCAAAACCACTAGAGCAAGCGACTTAAACCTTAGCACGGATATAAATAGGCCGTGCTGGAGGGATAGATTTATCACTCAGAGACTCCCTATGCTGTGGAATAAAATCCCGGTCCATGTGAGGCAGAGCACCTCGCTGACTCTGTTCAAGAGAAATCTAGACCTGTGGATGGGAGATCGAGTTTGAATCATCTCTGGGTCACTGCTGGACAGAGGCACAACAAACTAATGGGCACAGTATTTTTTCATATAAGGGGTGGCGTAAGCCACAATAATTTGGGCTAGGCTTATAAATGCCTTAGGGCAGATAGCCTAGTATAAACCTATGAACCTATGAACAAGAAAAAGGAAGGGGAAAATATAGCAATGTGGTTTGTATGTACAAAGATAAATCCAAGGACACTGCAAAAGGTTTTTTTTGCAAACCAACCAGTGGAGTAAAAACATATGAAGGCAAATACTGCATAAAAACATACTTTGCACATGTAAGTCTCAATTTTTAACAAGGTGGAAGCATGAAGTGACACCTTAACACTTAAATTAATAAAGATCTAAACTGGTTAATAGTATAAATGTTTTATTCTTTAGCTCCTTAGTGCAAGACCTTACTGGATGTGATTGCAGTAAAGTAAGGCCATGGTCATAGTGCAGCAAAAAAATGTCCCCTCTAACAAAGGAAATGCTAGAGCAAAGATTAAATTACATGAGTCAAGCACCCTGCTGAGATCTGCCAAACAATGGAATTAACAGGTCAAATTACCCTCAGGACTTTGACAGCTAGGGAAGCTAAGTGTTATGGGGGAGGGGAGAAGTAAATGGACTGGAATTCATTGTCTCACAAATTAGTGCCATTTAAACTAAATTAGAAAAAAGGCAGCAGTAAACAGCACTTTGAGCGTGTTCTGTGGCATTTGCACTGTTTCTGTTTTAAGTAGTCATCCAGCAGCAGGGAATGTGACTTACACTGTTCTATTTTACTCAGTACTTTGTACGCATGCAACATCTGTGAAATGACAGGAAATTTAGGCAAACGGAGGCCTGCATGATGTAACATTTTTGAGCCAAACAATGATTTCTGGGATACTGGATGGCAACCTGATTTATCCAAACCACGTCAATATGCCAGCCTCCAGGTGGTCAGAGTCTGGAATTACATATAAAAATATTTAAAATCCTGTAAATAATCCCAGAGTGCTGTTAAAGTGTAGGGAACATCATGCCATGATGTTTTAAACATGTTTTTTGAGTCTGTGGGTGCGGTACTGAGGGTTACCACCTGTCCCACTTTGCGAGGGGCAGTCCCTCTTTGGGCAGTTGTGTCCTGACAAAAAAATTGTAAAAATGGCAAACGTCCTGAGATTTTAGGACAAAATTATTTCTTATATTTTATGTAATAGTTGCATAAAACAGTTATTCTGTGTCTGAAATACCTAAATGTTATAAGAAACAGAATAAGCAACTAAAATGCTACAAAAATAAGCTTTTATTTAGGCAAAAATGTTAAGTTCTGTCCTTTGTACTGGCCCTGGGTATGTGTCGGCCTATAAAATCTGATGTCTGTACCAAAAATGTCCCACTTTGGCCATTTGAAAAGGTGGCAACCCTAGCGGTACTCCTTTAAGGGAAACTACACTCTACATCTATCTGTTGATACGTCTTGCATTTATAAAAAAAATTGCAGCAACCTGACATGTTTTTCATGATATGCATATCTACTAGGCTTAGATGACCTTTCCAAATTCACATCTAACCTAGCTTTCCAGTTACCATACAGTAAGACTATAAACCTTCATCAACTCTATCTAAAAACTTTGGTCTTATTGAGACAAGCCAATTGTAATATTAAAGTCACTGATGTGGGTTGGTAATATTAATACTCATTGTTTTAAAGGAAAGCTCCACCCTAGAACAAAAAAATCTTTATTTTCACATCTTTGTTTCCTGACCTATTTTAACAGCTCAATGTCACTCTAAGGGCTTTATTGGTAATTTTAGCCCATTTTCCACAACATGGCTACCAATGGGGCTTGATGCATCAACATGATCTTCTTTTCCCTCAACCCTTTCTCTTTCCCCGTAATGCTTTTTATGACTCATGCCAGACATAAGGAAGTAACTGTGAATTCCCATGCCATTGACATATAATGTGATTTGTGTGAGTCACTGTTATCTTATTTACCTTCTGTAAAAGGACTTCTTCCTTTCTGTCACTAATTATTCTCTTTTACGTTTGGCTCAGACCTTGTTTTACTCTATACTTAGAAGTTATCCAGGTACAGCCAGAAAAGCAGCTAAATTGCAGGCCGTTGTTTCAGGGTTTTCTTGTGTAGTCCAAGAGGAATTGATTCTGCAAGGGTGTGTCAGTGCAGTGACAGTTTTAACACCTCTGCAGTAGTGTGGGAGAGGGAACTGTCAACTGACCTTGTGAAAGCCTTTGCTACCATTCCCCACTTGGGAATTATAGACAAACTCACTAACCTAAATATAAACCCCTACATTACAAGATGGGTTGCTAACTGGCTCACAGACAGAACCCATACAGTGAAAATAGGAAATGCTAGGTCCGACTCCAGACCTGTGATAAGTGAGTACCCCAGGGCTCAGTCTTGGGACCTCCTCCTGTTTGGTATCTACTTCTCAGAGGTACAAGCAAACACAGGGGGACTATGGTTAACAAAGTTCGTAGACGACTGCAAACTGGGTGCCATAATCGAGACTCCTACTGATGTAGATATCTTTCAAAAGGGTCTCAATGAAACAGCTACACTGTGCCAAAATCATGGCATCAAGCTAAATGCCGAAAAGTAAATTGTCATCCCCTTTGTGGAAAAAACAAGTACCTACGAATTACTACATAGGTGGCAGCACACTTAACACAGAGAGTGTGATAAGAGACCTAGGGACCCAGGTGGAATAGTAACCTCTCCTTCGATAACTACATCGCTAAGGTGGTTAGAAAAACCTTCTACGTGGCCCACCTTATCACAAAGGGGTTTGCATCTAGAAAAAAAGAAGTTATTGTCCCTCTCTACTCATCACTCATTAGACCCATTATTGAGTACAATGCCCCATTTGGGATGTACCTTACTAGACACCTGCAACAACTGGAGAGGCCTCAAAAATACCTCACCAAGAGGATAACGGGCCTAAAACAGATGCCTTATGCCACCAGGCTAAAAAAACTTCAACTGTACTCGGTTGCATACCAGCTCCTCAGAGGTGATCTCTGCCTGACATACAAGGCTATGTCAAACCCCGAATTGCTGAAAATGCTCCACCTAAGGAAAACCCAATCTACCCGAGCTACACGCTCTAGGGACCATAACCTGACCTCAACAATAAACAGGACTTATTGGAGGGACAGATTCGTGTCCCAGAGACTCCCCCTGCTCTGGAATAAGGTTCCCATATATGTGAGGCAGAGCTCCTCATTAGTGCTTTTCAAGAAGAACCTTGATGAGTGGACGGGGAACAGGAAATTCACCCCGGGAATCACTTCTGTGGCCCTGCTCGACAGAGGCGCAGGTAACTAAATTACACGGCAGGTGCAATCCGAAACATTTTGGCTAGGCTTAATTATGCCCTATGACCTATAGCCTAGTAACTACCTATGAACTCCTCTTGAACTAGAAAAGAAAACTCTCAACAAAGGCCTGCAATTTAGATAATTTTTCTGGCTGTAGCTGGATAACTTCAAAGAATAGTGTAAAACGAGGTCTGAGCCAAGCATATATGATGGTGATTAGAAAAGAAGCAGTCCTTTTACAGATGGTAAAGAAAACAACACTGACTCACACAAATCCCATTATATGTCAATGGCATGGGAATTCACAGTTACTTCCTTATGTCTGGCATGATTCATACAAAGCATTATGGGAAAAAGAAAAGGTTGAGAGAGAACAAGATCATGTTGATGCATCAAGCCCCATTGATAGCCATGTTGTGGAAAACAGGCTAAAATTACAAATACAGCACCTAGAGCAAGTTTGAAGTGTTAAAGTAGGTCAGAAAACAAAGACAGAGTGAAAAAAAAAAGATTTTGTTTTAGTTCTAGGGTGGAGTTTTCCTTTAATCCATATCAAACATTAACAGTCACGTGTTTTTAATCACTATTGATAATCCAGCTAATTTATCATTACCAAAATTATTATATAATGACTTAAGAGTACAAGCATTTAACAAATGCCTCAATTATTTCCATCGTTTAACTCATTACAGCTGAGTGCAGCTCCAGGCAATTCTGCATTTACCTCCTACTGAATGCTCTAGGCATCAAATATTGCTTGTTCATATTTGCATTAACATTTCCAAAACCATGCATAAAAGGTATCAGAAGATTTCATCTTAAATCATACAGTACATGATAGCAAACACAACTGTATTGATATTTGACCTCTGTCTGATGCAGCTAAAGAGATATTGAATATTATTTGTATACTGTTTATTTGTATTGTAATAATTTTTATATTTCTCTAAATATCTCAGCATTCAGGATCATGCCTGTTAAACCTGGTGGACTTCTTCGAGACAGTCACCATGACTCTTGATTAGGGGAAATATGTGCATACAGCTAACATAGACTTAGTGAAGGCTTTTGACAATTTCCCCCACTCGGGCATAATTGCAAACTGACCCAGCCAAGTATCAACCAGTATAGCATTAGATGGGTCATTAACTGGCTCACTGATAGAACCCATACGGTCAAAATAGGGGAATCTACCTCCAACAGCAGACCTGTAACCAGTGGTGTTCCACAGGGATTAGTCCTGGGACCTCTACTGTTTGGAATCTATTTTTCCAAAATGCAACTAAAACTAAAGGTCTGTGGCTGACAGTTTGCTGATGGCTGCAAACTGGGAGTGTTCATTGAATCTCCAAATGATGTCAACATCCTACAAGAGAGTCTTACACAAACAAATGACTGGTGCCAAAGTCATGGACTTGATACAGTCTTCTGCACTAAGTTTATCATCCCTTTCAGTAAGAGCGATATTCCTGCTAACTACCACATCAGTAACAACACCCTAAGTATGCACTCAGTGGTGAGAGACCTGGGCAGACGGGTTGACAGCAACCTTACCTTTGCTCATCATTGTCTCCAAAGCAATAAGAAGGGCATGCTATATTGCACACCTCTTAAGTAAAGGCATTGCCTCCAGAAAAAAAGGTTATAACCTCCCTGTACTCTTCCCTCATTAAGCCAATAATTGAGTACAATGCCCCTTTTGGTATGTACCTTTCTAAGCACCTGCAGCAATTAGAGAGACCACAAAGGTTCCTCACAAAGAAAATTCAAGATGTTCATCATGTTACACTGCTGCAGTCATTACACTTGGGTTATCCTGCCGTCAGGTGGTTCCCCAGTCGGCCTGAGTTCCAAAGTCTTGGTCCGGCGTCGGTTGCTGTCGCCTCCTCCCTGACATCAGTGCGACAGGGGTATATAAGATGCAGCCGAGGCCATTTTCCCCAGTCTTTCTTGCCATGCGTTGCCCGAAGCAAAAGCAGTTCGTAAGTGCCGGTCGGCCGTCTCCTGAGATTTTCATTCCGAATCCAGAACTGAAGTCTTCTACAAAGCTAAGTACCCCGTTGGGGAAATTCTTTCTTGCCTCAGACTGATGTCAGTAAAAGTTAATAACTGTAATTCTTGTGGGAAGCAAATACCTCATAAAGATTTCCATTCCTATTGTATCCCATGCCTAGGCCCAGACCACAATGTCACTGGTTGTCGGTTTTGTGCTAGGTTTAACAAGCGCACTATTAAACGTCGGTTTGATTTTGCCTGATATTATTTTGGTAGAAAATTCAATTATACCATGCCGTCGGAACTTCCAACGACCGGAATACACAAAAATCACAAAGAGAAGGATAGGCAACCGAGGCCTAAAACTGACAACGAAGCCTCTTCTAGGCCAGTCGCCGGTTCTCTGGTTTTCAGCAAGGCGCCTTCGCAGCCCCTGATGACCGCTTCTGTAGAACCACCGGCCGCCTCTGACTCCCAAGTGAAGATGACTGGGCCTTCGGACGCACAAGTTATTCAGCCTACTGAGACTAACCTTTCAGAGGGATCCGGAGTAGCTGAGCAACCCACAGCTTCAGAGGGTGTCTTCAGACATACTCAGTTAAGCATTAAACCCTCAGCTTAGTCTAAGCCTCCTTTAAAATCAAAGGAGCAAATATAGCATTCTCCAGGACAGGTCTCCGTGCCTAAGAAACAAATGCTCAAAATGGCCAAAGACCTAATCAATCTGATCAGGGGGTCCCATCCCCCTCCTGATAAAAGGCCTAGACAGGATGCAGACTATGACTCATCCGACCAGGTGTCCATCTCTTCTGATTCATCCTCAGACCTAGGATACTCTCTACCCCCTTATGAGGATTCTGATGCTGAGGAATCAATTCCATCAGCCTCACTGCATGAGGACTACTCCTTTGGGGAAACCCTACGTACCATGAGGGAGCATTTCCACTGGGAAGGCCAGGATTACTCAGAATCCAAGAAAAGGCTCAGAGACTTTTATTACCTCAACACAGACCCCCTTGCTATTCTGCCAGTGTTAGATAATGTGGATGATGTGTATACTGAATCTAGCTTAAATCCTGATTCCTTACCTCCAGCCCCTGTTAAACCTGACCGATACTACAGAGTCCCTGACTCACATAAATTTCTGTATAAAAGCCCTGTAGCTGACCCTGAAACTATTTCTCAGGGACCCAAAGGAGTTAAGGCCTCATCAGCCAAGAATCCAGTCCCCTCTGACAGAGATTCCAGAGCATTAGACAGATGGGGAAAGTATATACGTCTGCAACTTTAGCAATGAGAGCCTTAAATTGCCAGTTTCACATGCTAAAATATCAGCAATTTTTACTGTCTCAGTTAAAACAGAAAATGCTTCCAGAATCAGATCCTCCTAATTTTAAAGAAATGCAGGATTTATTGCATGCAGCTGAACAAGTGGGAAAGCATACTTTACAATGTGGTTTTGATTCTCTAGAGGCCTCCTGCAGAGCAGCAGTTACAGGCTCTGTCATTAGAAGACATGCTTGGTTAAAAGAACATACGTTACCAGATCATGTTAAAGCAAAATTATTGGATGCACCTTTGCAGCAGGATGTGTTATTTGGAGTTAAGGCAGAAGAGGTATTAAAGAAAATGGAGGATAAGGCAAAATATATGCAAACAGTGAATGATTTTCTTACAGGTTCAGCCTCCTAGATTTAGCAGAAACTGGACAACTAAGAAGTGGTCCTTTCCAATTACAGACAGACCTCAAAGGGGAAGATACAGACGTCCAAGAGGTAGAGGTCAAACACAAGGTCCTTATAGGCCTCGACAATGGGTTGCATCAGGCCAGAAAGAAGGGGAAGACAAGCCACAACCATATAAAAAGCAGCCCCAATGACTTCCCACTACAGCTGCCAAACAAATCCCTCTTGGCAGCCCCCTTGGGAGGAAAACTGGCACTCTTCTACCACAATTGGCAAATGATCACCAAAGACAAATGGGTTCTCAACATTGTATTTCAAGGTTACAGGTTCCACTTTCACACTCTGCCAAGGTTAAAAGGAATGCCAAATCTGCCACCAAATCAATGGGCAGAGGCTCAAAAACAAATTACAGCACTCATGGATATGAGAGCTATTCAAAAGGTACCATCACAGGAGTAAGGACAAGGATTTTACTCAAGACTCTTTTTGGTACCCAGAAAGGACAAAGCCTGGAGGCCCATTCTGGATCTTTCGTCTCTAAACACTTACCTGGATGTTCCGAAATTCAAAATGTTGACATTACAGCAGCTTCTTCCCATGCTGGGCAAGAAAGCTTGGCTCGTGACTTTGGACCTCAAGGAGGCATACCTGCATGTCCCTATCAGACAAAACTGCAGAAGATACCTCCGATTCATAGCTGGTTCAATGCACTACCAATTCTCTGCACTGCCCTTTGGCTTATCTACTGCGCCCAGGGTCTTCACAAAGTGCCTGGCACTAGTAATTGCATTTTGCAGACAGAAAGGAATTCAAATTTATCCATACCTGGACGACTGCCTGATTCAAGCAGAGAGCAAGAACATTCTTCTAAAGCATCTGGCGTTTGTAAAAAAGTTACTAAGTTGCCTGGGGTACACAGTAAATGAAAAGAAATCAAAACTAGTGCCCTCACAAGAGATTATATTCCTGGGTGCCAGCTTGAACACAACGGCCCAGATAGTTTATCTCATGCCAGACAAGCAAAGACAACTGACTCAGTACTTTCAATTGATGGCAACAAAGACCCAACTCCCTGCAAGAAAAATTCTGCAAGCCTTTGGTTACATGGCAGCCTGCATACTACTAATTCCATATGCCAAACTGCATATGAGGAAACTACAATGGTACCTAAAGAGTGTATTGTCTCAACACTGTCAAAGTTTGGAAACAGTTATACCACTAATCCCTTGCTTTCAACAGGAGTTTCAATGGTGGGCTTAAGCTTGTCACCTCAACAAGGGACAGCCTTTTACACAACCCACAGCTAGGCAAACACTGCAACAGATGCATCGGATTATGCCTGGGGAGCACACATGGCAGGCAAATGTATTCAGGACATGTGGCCCGCAGAACAAAGGCATCTTCACATCAATCAAAAAGAGATGTTAGCCGTACAAAATGCCCTGATAGCTTTCAAGGGCCTGCTGCATCCAGGACAACAACTGATAAAGACAGACAACACCACAGTTATGTGGTACATAAACAAGAAAGGGGGCACTCTCTCCTACCCCCTATGCAGACAAGCCATGACCTTGTGGAACACAGCTATAAACCTTCAAGTTCATCTGCAAGCACAATTCCTGCCAGGAGAGAACACACTGGCAGACCACTTAAGAAGAAACATCATGGATCCCCACGAATGGGAATTGAATCCACAAATATTCAGAATGATAACACAGAAATGGTGGAGCCCGGACATCTGTTTGCATCCCCATTAAACTGCCAGCAACAAAAATTCTGCACAAGGAGTTACCATCCACAAGCATGGAAAGTGGATGCCCTCTCATTCAGCTGGGAGAACCTACAAGTATACGCTTTCCCACCACTACCTCTCCTGCCAAAGGTACTCATAAAAGCCAGGCAAGAAGAGCCAAAACTGATCCTGATTGCACCAGACTGGCCATGCCAGCACTGGTACCCAATCTTAAGGAGCTTAGCACAAGAACCACCCTGGATTTTGCCTCAAATCCCACATCTGCTGACTCAGCACAACAATCAAATACTACACAGCCAGCTAAAGACCTTAAACCTAGCTGCATGGAAGATTTCTTAGTCAAGCAAGCAATGCTCTCTCCAAAGCTGTTATGTTGTCATTCTGGAGGCCAGAAGGCCAAGTACCAGCAAAGCCTATTCGGATAAATGGAATAGATTCTGTGCCTGGAACCAAGCTCACAGCCTTGACCCTCTTGTCCCAAACATTCCTCAGATACTACAATACTTAACAGAGATGCTGGACAAAGGCCTCTCCTTCTCATCCATCAATATCCATGCCTCTGCCATCTCTGCTCATTACAACAAGGATCCACCAATTTTCTCTAATCCTCTGTTAAAACAGTACCTCAGAGGGACTAAAAACATAAGACCGCCACGTAGAGCACCTACTCCAACTTGGGACCTCAACTTTGTTTTGGAAAAACTAACTTCACCTCCTTTTGAGCCAGCTAACACAGCAGAATTAAAATATATCTCTTGGAAAACTGCTCTGCTCCTGGCAATAACATCAGCACGAAGAGTTTCAGAATTGCAGGCACTAATGGCAGTGGAACCTTTCCTTATTTTCCACCAGGACAGGGTGTCTTTAAGAACTAACTCTACATTTATGCCAAAGGTGGTATCCAGTGTGGCTCAAAACCAAACTATTCACCTGCCAACTTTTTATCCTAAACCACAGAATAAAGGGGAGAGACTACTGCACTCTATGGACATTCACAGGCAGTTATGCTTCTACTTGGACAAAACCAAAGCTTTCAGGAAATCTGAGCAATTATTGGTAGCATATGCTGCAGGAGCACAGGGAAAAGCCATTTCAAAACGGACTATTTCAAAATGGATAGGACATTGTATACATTTCTGCTACACATACCATGGAAAACCTGTACCTAGCAGCATTAGATCTCACTCCACCAGGGCAACAGCCACTTCAACTGCCTACCTCAGGGGAGTACCTACCAAGGATATTTTGGAAGCAGCAACTTGGAGTTCTGTACATACCTTCACCAAGCATTACCATCTGCTTCTATACTCTAAATCCAGAGCTGGCTTTGCCACTGCAGTGCTGCAGGGCCTTATAGCCATCCCTAATGCCTTATAGAACCAGCCACCCTACCTCAGCTTTGGGATTCTACCCAAGTGTAATGACTGCAGCAGTGTAACACGATGAACATAGTACAGTTTTGTACCTACCATAAATGTAGATGTTCAAGTGTATACACTGCTGCAGTCCAGGTTACCCTCCCTCCTCCCCCTCTTACTGGCTGGTACGTATCTATGTCTTCTACCCTTACTACCTATGGGGAGTACTTGCTGGTAGCCGTAAGTTGTTTTTTGCTTTTCTTATGTATGTTTTATTAGCAGTTGGAATTGCCTACCTATTTGCAGGCACCTGACATCTGGGGCAAGAAAAACTGAAGAAAATTGCATCAGCTGCATCTTATATACCCCTGTCACACTGACGTCAGGGAGGAGGCGACAGCAACAGACGCCGGACCAAGACTTTGGAACTCGGGCAGGATAACCCAAGTGTACTGACTGCAGCAGTGTGTACACTCGAACATCTACATTTATGGTAGGTACAAAACTGTACTGTCTTCAGCATCTGTCCAAAAAGGATTGTCTGAAATCATTGTTACTTTATTCTGTTTCATGCAGACTGCTCAGAGGTGATCTCTGCCTTGCACAGGAGGCAGTCTTTGACCCTGCTTTATTGGAAATGCTGCATATCTGTAAGTCAAAGGGTAAACTGGTTACTTACTTGTCCTTAACCTGGTATGTGACATTAATAGAACCTGCTGAAGGGACAGATTTGTCTCCCAGTGGTTGCCACACCTTTGGAACATACCCTGTGTCCTCTTAAGCAGAGCACCACATTGGTCCTCTTTATAGGCAATCTGAATGATTGGGTGGAACTGTACATTCACCCCAGGGGTTCCACATATGTCCCCCTTGGACAGGGGTGATAGGTGCTGATTGTGGAAATAAGGGTAAAACTTGACTAGGCTTGTATGAACCCTAGGGTCATTAGCCAAGTAACCTCCTATAATCCTACATAACATAGACAGAACTGCATAACCTCCTTTGAAAGCTCACAGCTATATGAAGAAAATCCTGCAGGCAGTATGTGCCTTGCTTGAATGGTTACTGAGATATCATAAGCTGTTTATACAAAATTACAAAATTAATACTCATTGCTATTATTTGGGCTTATCAAATCTAGTTTAAAGCATTGAACTGAATGTATGCCACTAATGTTAAGATTTAATTTATCCTACATAGTTTGCCATTTTTTCAGTTTTCTAGTTACACTTATCGTTCCAGAGATATGAATATTTGCTAAAAATGTAAGATGATAAAGGTTCAAGCCACACCCACAGGGAGTTAACAGTACACACACAAAAGAGCTGTACTTGAGAGAATGAGTTAAGTCGCCCAGCATTCTGGGAAGGCGATTGAAGTAAGAGTTGTGGAAGATAAAAGAGCGAAGTGACGGGTCAGTAAATTCTGTGCCAATGTATGCATAAAAAGGTCTATATTACATTGTTGAACTGACAAAAGTTGAGCAATGTAATATCGAACTTTAAAGTTTGAAAACTAAAAACGAACACCGAGGACAGCGATTCCCCCCCAGACTGTTTATAGATGGCTGTCCTCTATTTTTTTTTTTCCCACCATCTATTCCAGGCAATATTAATGTACATTCTAGTAGAGCCTTGGCTTTCACAATGGCATACTGGAATGGGGTGGACTCTTAGCAGTAGTCTAGAAGCAGCAACTTGTCCTCAATTCATACATTTGCAAAATACTGCAAACTAGATTCCTTTTCCAGGTCCACAGCTGGATTTGGTAGGACCCTTCTCCAGGGACCCCTTTCCCTTTATTTTTCCTCCTCCTGGTTGTATATGCTATCTAGTGTACCCATAGGTTACTGCTGCAGTCTGAGTAATGGACATAGTACAGCTGTGTAAGTTGCTCTTATCTGTAACGTAGATGTTCAAATTCTCCACTGCTGCAGTAGCTGTACTCAGACACCAAACCCTTCTTGTACATTTTTGTTTTGGGGTGTGTATATGCATTTGTTTGTGCACGCACGCATGTCTGCATTGTGTGTGTGTGTGTGTGTGTGTGTGTGTGTGTGTGTGTGTGTGTGTGTGTGTGTGTGTGTGTGTGTGTGTGTGTGTGTGTGAGTGAGACAGAGGAGAGGAATGAAGGTCAGCAGGACTAAGAATATATGTATATGAATGAGAGGGAGGATAGAGGAATAGTGAGGATGCAGGGAGTAGAGTTGGCGAAGGTGGATGAGTTTAAGTACTTGGGATCAACAGTTCAGAGTAATGGTGAGTGTGGAAGAGAGGTGAAGAAGAGAGTACAGGCAGGGTGGAATGGGTGGAGAAGAGTGTCAGGAGTGATTTGTGACAGACTGGTACCAGTAATATTGAAAGGGAAGGTCTACAAGAGTGTAGTGAGACCAGCTATGTTGTTTGGAGATGGTGGCATTGACAAAAAGGCAGGAGTCAGAGGTGGATGTAGCAGAGTTAAAGATGTTAAGATTTGCACTGGGTGTGATGAGGATGGACAGTATTAGGAATCCGTATATTAGAGGGTCAGCTCTGGTTGGATGATTTAGAGACAAAGCCAGAGAGGCGAGATGGCATTGGTTTGGACATTTGCTGAGGAGGAATGCAGGGTATATTGGGAAAAGGATGCTAAGGAAGGAGCTGCTAGGTAAGAGGAAAAGAGGAAGGCCTAAGATGAGGTTTACGGATGTGGTGAGAAAGGACATGCAGGTGGTTGGTGTGATAGAGCAAGATGCAGAGGGCAGGAAGAAATGGAAACAGATGATCTGCTGTGGCAACTGCTAATGGGAACAGCCGAAAGAGAAGAAGACAGATATAAAACACATGTTCATAGGTTCATACTAGGCTATCTGTCCTAGGGCATTTATAAGCCTAGCCAGTGTGTGTTTGGCTTTCGGCACCCATTTTAAATTAATTTTGCTATGCCCTTTTTCGAGGTTAGTATACTGTGCCTCTGTCTAACAGTGACACAAAAGTGATACCCGGGGTAAACCTACAATCTCCCGTCCACTCATCAAGATTCCTCTTGAAGAGAGTCAATGAGGGACTCTGCCTAACCTGGACTGGGATTTTATTCCAGAGTGAAGGGAGCCTCTGGGTTATGAAACTGTCCCTCCAGCATGTCCTATTTATTTCAGTGCTGAGGTTCAAGTCTCTAGCGTAGCTCGATGGGATTTGGATTTTCTGAGGTGCAGCATGTCCATTAATTCCGGGTTGGACATGGCTTTGTACGTCAGGCACAGATCGCCTCTGAGCAGATGGTATGCCACTGAGTAGAGCTGGAGTTTCTTTAACCAGGCAGCATATGGCATCTGTTTGAGCCCTTTGATCCTCTTGGTGAGGTACTTTTGGGGTCTTTCCAGTTGCTGCAGGTGTCTGGTAAGGTACATCCCAAAAGGGCATTGTACTCAATTATGGGCCTGATGAGGGATGAGTAAAGAGGCACGATGACCTCCCCTGATCTAGATGTGAATTCTTCATGATTAGGTGAGCTATATAAAATGTTTTTCTAACCACTTTGGCCATGTGGTTGTCAAATGAGAGATTGCTATCAACTTGGGTCCCCAGGTCCCTAATTACTTCTTCTGTACTTAATGGATTACCATCTATGTGGTAATTTGTGGGCACTTTGTTTTTGCCAAAGGGGATGACTATACACTTTTTGGCGTTTAGCTTGAGGCCATGGCTCTGGCACCAGTTGTCTGTATAATATATATAATATATATATATATATATATATATATATATATGTGTGTGTGTGTGTGTATATATATATATATATATATATATATATATATATATCTATATCTAAAATGTGTGTGTGTGTGTGTATACATAAAATCCACTACCAATCATTAGCGGACCGGAGTTCTGCTGTGGCGACCCCTAACCGGGAAAAAGCCGAAAGACACAAACAAACAAACAAAACACATACACACACACATGACCCATACACCTATAGAGAAGTTCTGTATCATCTGTTTGCTCCTCAGTCTTACAAACCCAAGAAACATTTTGTATCAACTCTGTTTTTCAATCCAAATGGACGTTGGATTGCTACAGATCTGTTATTCGGTATCCCATATTTGTATGAAACGGTAGCCCATTAAGCACTTATGCCTCCTTTCAGACTTCACATACTTAACTATGTATCCATCCATCTGCATTGACTCTTGTTATATGTTTATGAGGGTTATCTTTTTACCTGATATGTACCCCACTATCTCCCCTCCCAGAAAGGAGAACATTTTAGATGGTTCCCCTCATTCTGAGCTTAGCATACCTCTCAACTGTTCAGAATTTAATTTCGGGCCAAAATTTTCCTCCTATTTTTGGTCTGTTCCCCATCAAATTTGCAGTTTTCTGACAAATTATTGAGGAGTGAAGTCACTAAATGACAGGCATTTGAAGTTCAGCTTTCAAGTTATTAAGAAAGTGCACGCTAATGCAAATTATTGTTTTAGAAGAAGAATATTTAAAGTCTGATCTTGATTTTGGTGTTTGCCTCCTCATTATTTCTGGCTTTGTCCAGGCTTCATGCAGTAGAAAGTTGAGAGGTATGAGTGTAGTGCACCCCAGATCACCAGTGCTGCAGATGGATGCCTTTCCCATGTAATGGATGGCTGCCATTTGTTCATTTAATTTATTTAAAGGAAATGCATGAATACGAGTTACGCTGCAGTGCACATCTATTTGTTTTACTTATTTTTCTTAATTCTTATGTTTCCTAGGAAGATGTTTTTAATTTGGAGAAATACATTAAACAACAATTTGCAGAATGTTACCAGTTTCTCCTAGACAATGAACAACAACTCATCCAGCAGCTGAAGAATGATGAAGCAAATACTCTAAAACGGATGGAAGGAAATCTCAAGTGCATTAAACAAGAGATCGTTACCTACCTTGTGACAGACTCCGATGGCAACTTGGAGGACAAGATTAAAGAAGAGGACAGCCTGAAAATAATGGAAGAAAATGTTAAATCAGTTGAAAATGATGCTGTGGCCATTAACAGCATTAGTCACAGCAACATGGAGATCAGACAACCGGAACCTGTTGGTTTGCTAACAGTAAGCATGTTTTTCATTTCTGTTTTTTATTTATTTATTATTTTTTTTTTTAGAAAGTGGAATAATGTGACAGCTGCGATATTGATTTTTTTTTTATTTCTTGAGTTTGTTGGCCAGTTAGAGCTCATTCTCAATGGAGGTTTAAAACTAGAAGCTCCAGTATATTAGTACAAACATAGACAAAAATAAGTTCCAAAGACAGATGGAAATCAGTGATGCTGTTCTACACTGGATTTTGTAATATTTTTTTTAGTGACGTAACAATATATAACACTTTTCAGTCAGTAATAAATTATCTTTGAGAAAAAAATGTAGCTTTGTTGTCAGGCATATACAGACTGGAGAAATCTTGTTTGGAAAATGGTACATTTCCCGGTATTGACAGTGATGTTTGGAGGTGTGCAGTGACTGTTATCAGTACTGATTTGCTATAGTGTCATAGACTGTTCTGAGCTGAAATGCACCTACAATAAGGTTAAGGTTACCATGAATAGAGGAGTGTGAGCTACACTTGAATGGGTTACACTTGGGAAGGTGAAGAGCATTTACAGTTAAAAGGCCTCAGTGTGGTAAGATGTTTCCTTAAGAAGTTTATAAAGGAACTTATATTTATCTTGTGCTGAAGCAGGAGGTTGTTCCATGCCTTGAAGTGGTGATATAGAAATGTGAGTGACCATGGTGGTTCTTATAGTACTGTGGTGCAGAGAGTTTCAAGTTCTGAGGAAGCCAGAAGATGGACATTTGTCAGATTTGTGCAGGGTGGAATGGGATACTCTAAAGGCTGTGTAAAGATTTTTTTTTTCCAAATTCATACCAGTTATTAGTCACTAGAGCTAAGCAGTGGTATGTCATAAGGGACTGGTTAGATACAAAAGAGGAGCTCCATGGTGAGTCCCCATATGTTTACCAAAAGGGAGGAGTCTAGGTTAGTAGATTAATGAACAGTGGAATATTGGTAACAGTCCTGAGTGTAGATATTGGTATTAGGAATTTTTTGATACAATAAGGGAAGACAAATTTAACACTGAATTTGCATATAGTTGTGTTAATGTGGTGGTCAAATGTGTATTGAGGTGAAGATGAACACCTAGCAGTTTGAAGGTGGCAACTATTTTCAGTTGGGATTGAGGTTTGGTGGCCAGGGTGGAAGAGTTGCAAATCCACTTTTGAACTTGGGTGTATGCATCATGGTGTGCATTTTTATTATGGTAGTACTGTTGAATGTAAAAAATGGATGTTATCTGCATATTGTATGCCTTTAGCTGGATGACAGAGTTTGAGTATTTTTGTGACAGATATGATACACAGTAGTAGCCAAGGAAAGAAGCAGTGGGCACACCTAGTTGTACAGGCCAGAAGAGTGAAATCTGCGTACATAATCTGAATGCAGTTGCTGAAGTAGCTTTTGAACCAGTTTAGGGTTGGGCAAATGTAGATATATGGAGGTTATATCTGTACACGTTGAGGACTTTTGTTAAGTCTGTAACGATGGCACATGATAAGCTGTTGTCATTAGGTTGTACTTTAACTTGATACAAGAAGATATGAGATGCTGTTTTTAATACCATGACCAGGACAAAAGCCATGCTTGACAGTCTGAGAAGTATTGCTGTAGCAAGATGTTTTAGTAATTCATGCCATGTACATGTTTTAATCATTTTTGAGTGGGCTTAAGGACTGTAGTAGGTTGATATTGATGAAGCTTAGTTGAAGGGGGCCTCCTTTATATAGTGGATTTTTTCGCATTAAAAACTTATTATAATGCACATTTCCAAAGGGAATGAAAAAACAGGG
Organism: Protopterus annectens; assembly: GCF_019279795.1. Taxonomy (NCBI): domain Eukaryota; kingdom Metazoa; phylum Chordata; order Ceratodontiformes; family Protopteridae; genus Protopterus; species Protopterus annectens. Next base: position 1,659,148,769 of record NC_056744.1, read on the forward strand.
TGTCTAAAACAGTAAGTGTACCTTGGATAAACTTGTATCAAATTAAAGAAAGTAATTAATAAAAGTCCCATTGGCAATAAATATAGGTACACTGAGTCCATGGATAACTCAGGCAGTTAATTAATTTTCCAGTCCTCTAGTATGAAACATTTACCAACTGAAGCTAAACACTTTGCTTCCATGCATCTTAAGGGAATATTTCTAATTTTGTTAAACAAGAATGCAGTATGGGTAAAGTTGATACAGTAGGGGTAAATTTTAAATTTCATTGTGCAGTTGTGGTTATCCATTTTACATGTATCCTTACAAAAACAAAACAATCTCTGAGGGCAGTTCTGTCAACGTGTATTAAAGCTGCAGGATAACTTAAGCATCAAACAGAATATCAGCTGGTAGAGCAATGAATTATGTATAAAAACTTGTACCGAACTGATGCATTCCTAATAGAGTCATGAATATTGCAAATGTTATTTAATGTTCTCTTCCTCTTGGATTTTAAAGCAATCTGTCATTTTATTTTACCAAGATAAGTAGAATTAAAATGCATCTTGTGAGACATTTTGTATGTCACAGATGTTTCTTTTTAGCTAGAATGTCTTATCTTCCATTGGCCTTGTTAGCAATTGAAAAGACTTCCTGTGTTTTACGAACCAAAATAAGAATAAGCTCCCCTCTAGGAGTATCACACTCACAGAGTTCAGCCAAAATTATTTGGGGAAGCTGTGGAATGATGCATCTAAGTGTAGAGAAAAGGTGTTATTGTATGCTTTCATTGAATATTTACATATATTAATAAAGGTAAAATTGACTTGATATATGACAAGTAGTATTTAATTAAGGAACATGCTTGAATTTTAAAGTAGTAATGAGATAATCTGTGTTGAAGTAATAATTTTAATACCTTTATAAATTGGTTTAACTAGGTATTGATAGTTCTTTTGTATTGATGAGGGCTGCAGTTTTGTAGCTTTCAGTATCTGGCATGGATAAAACCTGCTTGGGAGAAGGGGGACTTGGACACTGCCATGGAATCCTTTGGGTAGCTGCCTCCCCTTAGAAATTCACAAATCAATTTAATTAGACCATATATTGTGGAGGTGTTAAGTTTTGTAGTCAGAATGTAATCAAGGGCAACATAATCATCTAAACTATATTAACTCTTCCCAGTAATGACCACATCTCCTAATACATATGTTGTTTATTTTCATTTTTCTCAAGCAAAGTATTAAAAGAATGTAATAAAATCTGATGGTATGTAGAAGAGTATATTATGAGTATGAAAAATGAAGTACTGGAATGACTTTTCTATTATTACAGGTTGCTTGTATGCAGGCAAGGCATTGCAGTATTTCTGATTTGTCATAGATAATTGTATATCCAACTATGCTGAATGCATTAGTAAAAAGCTGTTCTTTGTTAATATCACACTCCTCATAATTGCATTATCATCAATAATACATGCCTCTAATTACCAGTACATAGTTCTGTATAACAGAGTTAACAGCAAACACAATTGTTGCTGAAAGTAGGCATAGTTAACAAACACCTGTCATGATTTTAAACTTTTCTGAGACTGTGTTCTTTTTTAATATGAGCTTATGTTTCACCACAGAAATGTTGGATTGCAGTAATAAAGGTGTAGTTCAAAGAGTAAAACTCCAAAAACTTAGCAGAAGAAGCTCTTCTGTAAGTGATCAAAGACTTTTATATGCTTGAGGTTTAATTTTATCAATATTGCTATTATTATTTGGTCTCTGCTCTGTAAAATGAGGTTTTGCATGCAAATATTTGTTAGCACCGTCTGTTGATCATGCTACGCCTAACTCACATTGAACAAATATTGTCAATATACGTTATAGCTGTTAAAGCATTTTAGGTTAATAGTTTTGCAGACTGAGAGCCTTGTATTGCCTATTACAAGGTTAGCCAATAATTGGAGGTTAGACTCGAGCTCTGTATCTTGTATCTATGAGGTAAAGGCCTTAACATTATGTCAACAGCCCCTTTCCTATTAAGAGTTTTCACTATTATTTGACAGACGGTCAGTGTTCAGTATTGCTATAGAATGGGAATATACTGGTTTCATTCCAACGTTATCACTTGTACAGACCAATATTACCTTACCCAAATCCATTATTTCTAGCATTTTTCTCTGTGTAGTAGTTAAATATTGCATTAATTAATACAAGGAAGGAACAATTTTGTCTAAATGCTGAATATAATTTAGCAGTAAAGTTGCCTGGGCCTGTGTTTATTCTTCTCTAACAATGTAATAGTCTCTTTACTGTCTTGGAGGGGATAGAGAGATTGAGGCCCACAGGTATCCTGTAGCCACGTGCACACATCATGAATATCTTGAGACCATTTCTTATTATGCATTTATTTAAAATCCATCACTGTGTTATGGATGGCCTTTTGATTATTTCCTAACGCACCTTGTGAATTATATCATTTCAGAGTCACCTGTCTGGTATAACCTGACATTGCAAGGCTAACATGTTACATACTTTATCATATTAGAAGCCCCCTTCAAACATTATTCATTCATGCCAGCACTTATCTCTGCTTTATGTCATTGTTACTTCTGCGTTTTCTGGTGCCTGTTGTGAATGTATTTTTCGTAATTAATTGCAAACAATTCTGACAAAAAACACCATCTGCTGCTCTAGAAGTTTAATCTTAAGACATTGTCTAATGCTTTAGTGTCCTCCATATGACAATATGTGGGCACTTTAAATTTCATACCATTTGTATTTGAAAGAGGTTGCTGCTTCGGTGTTATCCACTCAGTAGTTATGTATTGTTACATTTATACTGTGACAGCAGTCATCTGATTTAAACCAATTGGATAACGTTTTTTTTTATTTTTGTCCTGCTTCCAACTGAAATAACTGTCAAATGATTACACAAAAGCCATTGTCCTTGCATTTGCACTAATTAAATAAATTGTCTTAAGAAAAATAAGTCTGAGAATATAATGTAACTTTGCGACTTGTTTGCATATTTTTTAAGGGAACTCATACTCTGTGCCCATGTGTTGAACTGTCTTGTATTAAAAAAATTTTGCAGCAACCTCACGTTTTTTCATGATATGCATATATGCTAGGTTTGCATTCCAGACACCACCCAATAAGATTGAAAACATTCAGCAACACTATCTAAAAAACTTTGGTCTTCTTGAAACAGGCCAATTGTAATATTAAAGTCATCATTGTGGGTTGGTAATATTAATACTCATCTTTTTAATCCATAAAAAACATCTTTAACTGTCGCAAGTTGTTTTAATCACTACTGATAATCCACCTGATTTATCAATATCAAAAGTATTGTATAATAAGTTAGTCTCCAAACAGTTAGCAACACTTCGATTCTTTCCATCATTTAACTCATTATTGTCGAGTGTGCCTCCAGGCGATTCCACATTTACCTCCTACTGAATGCTCTAGGCATCAAATATCGGTTGTTCATATTTGCATTAACAATTCCAAAACCATGCTACATACAAGGTGTCAGAAGATTTCATCTAAAAGCATCCACAGCTGTATTAATATTTGACCTCTGTCTAATGTAGCTAAAGAGATATTGAATATTATTTATATACTATTTCTTTGTATTGTAATTTTCATATTTCTCTAAATATCTCAACATTCAGGTAACATGGAGCTGCATAGCCTCATATGAAAGCTCACAGCTGTATGAAGAAAATCCTGCTGGCAGTATGTGTCTTGGCTGAATGTTTACTGAGATATAGCATAAGCTGTTTATAGAAAATTACAAAATGAATAATCACTGCCATTTTTTGGGGTTATAAAATCTACTTTAAAGCTTTGAACTCAATGAATGTCACTAATGTTAAGATTAATTTATCCTGCATAGTTTGCCATTTACAGTTTTCTAGTTACACTTATGGTTCCAGAGGTATGAATATTTGTTTGAACTGTAAGGTGATGACTTCATTTAATATAAAGGCTCAAGCCACACGCACTGGGAGTTAACAGTACACATGCGAAAGTGCTGTAGTGGATGGAATGAGTTAAGTCACCCAGCAGCATCCTATGATATTAGGAAGCAATGTTTATGAATGAATATTTTTTAATAAAATTAATATCTAAGCAAGCTGAAGTGTTTAAGAAAAGGAGAGGGCTTCCATGGTTGGTGCTGAGTTGGAAAAAATAGTCCTTACGTGACTTTATTTTCCCAGAATTTCTGATGGGCTTTTTGGGTAATTCACCAATATTCTTGCCTTTTTATTTGTTACATTTTTGTCTATCAAGACTGAAGGATCCTCTCTTTAGCCTGCAGACTTGGAAATAGGATCGTTTCCCTTTTTATTCTGTGATGGACATCTGTTATAGCAGAAGAGTCTGTGATGCAGGCTGGGATTATCCAGAGTACATTGTGATGCTTGTCACACATGTATAGTGTCAGATGGTCAGAATAACAATGTTTTCAGAAATCTGCACTGATGTGATGTGTAGAGGAGTGAAGTGCTCCTCCACCATCTGCTGCTGAGACTAATTGTCAGAGAATCTCTTATTTATTATGTCTGGAGGGTGGTCCCATTTGGAGTTGGAGGATCAGTGAAATGATTATGATGGTGACAGTGACTCCCCTTTGACTCTGTCCAAGTCTGTGTATCCAGGCCTCACTCTGTTTCTTTCCATTTTTCCCTCTTCTGTTGACATTATAAGCCATTGTAATAAACAGTTTTTATTTTGAGATAGACCACAAGCCCTAGCAAGATACATGAGCTAGTGGATGCAGTGAAAGTAGTAGGGATTCACAATGACTTGATTGCATATTATATGCAGATTGCTGTGGCATGAACTACAAGATTGTAACCAAACGAAGGTAGTTGGAGGAGGAGTTGTGGAAGATAAAAATGGGAAGTGAATGGTCAGTCAATTTTGTTACAATGTATGAATAAAATGGATACTGAGCAGTGTGAGTGATGTGAGTCCGTGTGGTGTTAGCACTAATTTCTGGACTTGCTGAACTTCACATTTCTTACTGCTGGTTCAGTAGAATGACTTCTGCTTTTAAGCAAGCCATCATTTACAAATACTATTTACAGATTATACATGGTTATAAGAACACTGGTTTGAATTGTAGCATAGTGCCAGAGAATTGTTCTTTCTTCCAAAGAAAGGAGACTTAACAAAAACAGCTGCTCAAATTTGATACATATAGAGAGTCCAAGAGAAAGATGAGCTGTGAGAAATTGATCCTGTTTAACAAAGAGAAGATATGACAAGAAATACCATCAAGGGAGCAAAATTTATTTCTGACTGTTCACTGCTGTTTTTCTTTCTTTTCTTCAATGCTCTATGGACTTTCATGACTTTCTAGGAAAATCAGTTTCCTTTGCATTCTTTGTGTGGCTGAAATTAACTATTTTCTTTGTTTATCGTGGTTCTTTTTTTTAGAATGCCAAAATTAATGTGGCATCCATAGACTGACATTTCTTCTTTTCTTTCTTTTTTTTTTTTATTTTTAGCGGTGGTGCTGCGGTAGCGTTGTCGCCTCACAGTTAGACGTTGCCCGTTTGATTCTCAGAGCGTCTTCTGTGTGTCGACATGCGTGAACGGGAGTTCCTTCATTGAAGGTTGTGCGTTAGGCCCCGCAAGCCAGCACGTAAAACTCTACTGCCAATCATTAGCGGACTGGAGTTCCGCTGTGGCGACCCTTAACCGGGAAAAGCCGAAAGACACAAACAAACCCAGTTGCAGAGATTCATCTCTCTGATCCATGATCTCCAATTTTTATTCTTGCTTTCAGCTTGCTGAAGAGCTTAAACTAAAGATTTTCTAATTTGCTTGCCTAACTCATCTATTGGTGTGTAAGTCAATGCTTTCAATTTATTGCTGTTATAATTTTGTCAGTTATTTATCATTGCCATCTTTATAGAATTGTTTTGCTTTATGCACTGAAGGAATGCATATGCACGTGTGTGTGTGTGTGTGTGTGTGTGTGTGTGTGTGTGTGTGTGTGTGTGTGTGTGTGTGTGTAGAGAGAAGTGGGTTGAGCAAGCTGTAGTAACTACAGAAATAAGTATGTGGTGTGATCAAAATTGCTATATGCGATATGTTAGAATACTAAGATGTTTGATGGGGTTGGAATGTACTTAGGAAATTTGTATGAAAATAACCATAGAAAATTGACTTTCTGATGAGGTTGTTTGAATATATTATATTGGAATAAGGCAAGAATAAAAAATGTGAAAAACAAAAACTTCAGAGAATATATTAAGCAGTTTTTAATTCTACATGTTCAGGAAACCTGGATTTTGATATAAATGAGGTTATTAATGGGTATGAAGTATATGAAGTTAGGGCAAAAGAAAACATGGTAGAACCAAAGGCAGCTTTATGAGTTTTGTTAAAAAGCTAAAGGAGGTGATTCAAAACATAATACACATCAGGTTTTGTATAGTGATAGTGACAGAGTACAAAATGAGGAAGCTTTACTTTGTCCCTTATAAGAAAACTGTAGATGATGCTCTATGAGAAAAAGAAAGTATTCTAATAAATTTTCTAAGAGAAATTCAGTATGTGGAAGTGAAAATTGTAATGTAAGAACAGGTAAATGTTGTGTATTTATGGATTATTTAGAAAAGAACGAAAGACAACAGTTGCAAGATGGGAGAAATTATCAGAACTTGCAGAAAATTTAATTTGCAAATTAAGCTTGATGGAGACATAAAAGAAGATGAAAATGCAGATTTATCCTGTTTTATTATAAATGTGTAATAGACTGTATCATAACTGGTTTGAAATTTATTTAATTAGATTACATGTGGAACGTAGAACTGAAAGTGGTCATTTGCCTATTATTTGTGGATACAGATATGGTAAAGTAACAGTTAAAATGAAGAGGAAATTACCAGAATCAGTAGGTAATGATAATATGATCCCATTAAAATGGTTGGATTAAAGAATATAAAGAAAACGAATGTAAGGACTTTAATGTGAAATTGGATGAAATTTAGAGAGGTTAAAGGTTCTGTATTATTTTAGACAAGTAAAGAAAGAATATAATGTGGTTAAGAGAAAAAGAATAAAAAAATCTGAGTTATTTTCAATGGCTGGAAGGAAAATGGTGCAAAATATATAGTGGATACTGATGTCTGTTGGTATGAGTAAAAAAAGTTTGCTAGAATGTTAAAAAATATGATGTAATTGTATATTACAAATAAAGGGAAAGAAAATAGCGGGGGAAATGTATAAACAATGGAAACATGAACTGTTCAGTAAATTCAGTAATAAAATTTGGGAAAAGTACATTAATGCTGAAAGATGAAGTCCAATGGCAGGGCCAGATTAATAACGAGTCTTATAAGCAATCAGCAGAAAACTGGGACATTTTGAAATATAAAACTGGGTCTCACTTCATGGAAGTTACTCATAATTGTTTCCAGCCATAAAAAAGGGATTAAATCAGATTTGAGTAAATGCCACTTCATAATATCACTGCACTCTTCACTTAAAGTTTTTGCCACTATTATTATGCAAAACCTAAAATAAGAAATTAATAAAGTAGACTTTGTAAAATATCAACTTACATATGTTTCTCAAAATCCAGTAGCTCAATGTTATGCATGAAATCACAGCTTGTTTTGTGGACCTAGAAGCTGCGTTTGATAAAGTAAATAGAAATGTTTTAGGGGAAAATGAAAAAGAGTACAGATACAGAAAACCATCTTTGATGAGACAGTTGTATGAAAGAAATACTGCCTGAATAAGAAACAGTAAAACAGGACAACTTTCTAAATGACTAGAGATGAAAAAAGGCATAAGGTAAGGATATTGGCTGGCACCATGTTGTTATATCTTGATGCTGGTTTGGAATGATGTTATAATGAAAAGGTAAATATCCTAAAGATTAATAGAAGTACATGTCCAATAATCTGTTATCTGTATAACATTGTTACATTAGCCCTTATAGTGACAAAACTACAAAGTCAAATTGATAGATTGGAGGAAGATCTAAATGTGATTACTTTAACAGTAAATACATAGAAATATTTCTGATTTTTAATAACATGAAATGTCACATTTAGGTAGAAGGATGAGATAGAGTTAGGAGTATAGGGAATAATAATTGTTGAAACTGGCAAATTAAATTCGCTTATTGATATTCTGCAACAGTAAATCAAAGGTTTATAATTTACATAGCTTTATATAAGAAATTAGGAGGTAAAATTATTAAACCATTAATGTCTACAGTAAGAAGTAAAATTTATTGTATAATATAATTTAGGTCAGAAGCATGAAGTACAGGGGATAAAAGGTAATCTAATGAAAAATATATATATTGGTAAATCAGATACCTTTCCATTTTGACACAATCCTTCTCAGAGGCTTGTATCCAAGACAAATTTGGAAGATGGGTGGAGAAAGAAATTGTAGGATTGACAGTTTTGACCAATTGGATAATGATTATAAAATATCCAGTGCAAGATTTGATGTTATAAACCTTGCAATAGAATTAAAAATGGACATTTCACTGTGGGTATAATTTAGAAAGTAATAGGTTTGTTGAATATTGGCAAAATGTGGCCATCCTTCTGTGATTAAAAAAATTAATGATATTCAGATAATTTAGTCTTGTAGTCCATACTTAAGAAAGATAATTATAACAGAATGGAGATAAAATAAAACACAGTAGATATTCTGTTTAGTTTTGCATAAAAAGTTAATTTTGAAAAATAATACTAAATATTTAAATACAACAAAGAACAGAAACATTTTAAAGATTTATTTAAAATATAAATTTGAGTTATTTAAAATTATGTTTTAGATGAAAGATGTAACAAAGAAAACAAGCTTCAGGTTTGTCAGTGTGACCTCTGAGTTCATGCACTAAATTTTCTTTTACTCTGCTGATGTGACATGAACAATAACATGGAAGAGAGAGCTCTAATGAAAATTCTCTGTCTGTTTACCTGAAAAAATTTGGATAGTGAAATGAAAGCTGTGCTTGAAGTTACACGGATATAAAAATGGCAAGATGATAAAATCCAACAGGTGATAAAAATGCAACTCTTACTATTGCACAGAACTAATATAAATCACAGTACGTGAATGGTTAAGGAAAGGTAAATTGAAACCAAAAGAAGAAAAGTTAGTAATGGTGGACCAGGATACTAAACTACAGACATGCCTGTTAACAAAGTCCATTAAACATGTGAAAGAAACAGATAAATGCAGGTTCACTTAAGAAAAAAATTAAATAAAAATAAAACTGGAAATAATTGCACATCTTGTTACTGAGTGGGATACATTCAGGGCAGATGGCCTGTATACTGAAATACATAATATAGCAAACTTGTTGCATTAGGGATTGTGCAAACACTATAGTATTGTAGTTGAGAAGCTCTGCAAACACAAATCACAAAGTATTGTAGAGAATTATCTTAATGTCACATGGGTCCACCTGTTACCAACAGTTAAAAAAAAATAGGTGCAAGAAAAACAGATGTAGTAGTCTAGGAAAAAAAGACAAAATTAGCACTGATCATTGAAATTGCTATACTTTGTGATTACAGTATCTTGTGTGCAGAGAGACAAAGTCATAATACCAGGGTTTGCAGGCAGAAAAGAGTAGTGTGGAAGAAAGACACCCAGACAGTTCCAGTGTTAGTAGTAGTCCTAGTAGGAGCAACAGGTCTAATGAAAAAGACTGCTAAAGCATGCAACTCTGTAGGAATTAAAGATGGAGTCAGCTCTGGGCACATTGTGGGTGCTGTGAAAATCACTTTTGGCTACCATCAAAGATGGAAACAATACTATTTCATCAACTTTAATTATACTCTGACTTGGGAATGGGGTTTACTCCTGTCATGGTATTAGAACTTTAAAAGACTTGCCCCAGGATTCAGTAAACTCATTGTAGGCTTCTCCCAGAGCCTACAAGCAGTTTACATGTTTGCACGATGGTGTGCTGCAGTGCTCAGTGCATATTAATGAAGTGCTGTGTGCCTAAGCAATGGTTCACAGCTTAGAATAGTGTTACTAGGTGCAAAACCTCATAAGCGAACACAGATAGCAATTCCGTGTAAAGGAGACCATCTACTGTGCGCAGATTTGTGCCGAATGTCGCAATGATTACCAGGACTTTAGGCATAGTGAAACCTTGTCGGCAGAAATGGTTAACAATTTCATGTAAGGAAGAGCAACTACGGTGTGTGGATTTGCAGGCAGTTCCATGATGATCACCAGGGGTTTTACAAATAGCAGTCATTGTGTTAGTGTAATATGTCTGCACAGAGGCCAACATAATGAGAGGACAAATAACCAGCAGTGGGGACATACATGTCATTGATGTCACATAGAAATGTGTTACAATGTAACACTCACAACCTGTGACAAATGTGGACAAAACCATAATAATGGAGGATAAAGGCCCAGAAATAGGGGCAGATGTTTAGTATTGCACTGACAAACTTAGAAAGTTGATAGAATATATAGGTTGTGCATTAGCATGAACTTTCTGAAGAGCATGAAGTTTGAAACTCAAATTTCAGGCATCAGTTTCTGACTGCACTCTGCAATGACATGCCAGTGATTTGCCACGAAAAAATGGTATAAGGAAAAGATCGCAAACATGAGAGAAAAACTGGGCATTCTGCAAAGATTAGGACAGCTGAGAAGTATGCACTCAAATGTGTGCAATATTGTGTCACATCAATCCAGAGATTGTCCTAGTGATGTAGCAGGAGGCCACATATTTGTTAAGGAAAACATCTGGACATCCTGGGAATATCTGGACCATTGAGAGGTATGGATGTATATGGTCCAAACACAGAACAGGACAGAGTACCTACAGTGTAGAGTATTGTGATATTCCATTCCTGGCATTCTGTACTGTAGCTGTGTTAATGATCTGTAACCAGACATGGGACTGCCATGTAAAATGATCACCCAGGGGAAGTGTGTGTGTATTGAATAGGGACACACACATGAACTGTAAGAATGAACACCGGGAAAGAGTACAGGTGAAACTCCCCCATGTATAGCAGAGGAGGGCATGTCAATGGAAGATGGTTGTAGCAGCAACACCAAGAACATATCTATATGGTACAGTATGGACTGTACAGTGAAAATGTGTTGTCTGTGACTGTCACACAAGGTGACATAATGGGAAGGATGTCTGTGTGATACAAGCATCCTTACATGAATAATTCAGTGGACATCTATCAGGGATCTGGCATACAATTTGGGTATGGTTTGTATTGGGAAGCTGTGCAAATTGATATACCTGAATGTGAGTGCACTCTCAGCAGAGGTCTTCAGCAAGGTGGCCACAGGTGAAGGGTCATGGCAAACATTACAAGAGCCAACCACAATTATGTACAGTATCAGAATAATATCACCACTAATCCCATGTCTCTGATGTAAAATATGTGATGTGGAGTGATAACAGATGAGCCTGCACATACTTACTTGACAACTATTATGATACATCCAGACTCTGAGGGTAACCATACACACTGTCCTGGTACTGTAATGTCTGCAGGAAGTGTTACGATGGACACTGCTATACCTGTATGTGACAGTATGGTCAGTACAGGGTACTTGCCTTGTGTGCATGTTATGTAACTATGGCACAATCCCTACAGTCACGAATGACATGCACGTCATTAATCTTGTCAAACACCTGTGTGTGCATAAGCTGAACAGGTAGCACACATGCATCTGGTGTCACAACTCTCTAAGGCTAAGAACACTGGATCAATGGGCCAAACAAATATCCCAGGATGAAACATGACCTATCAGGCCCTCTGGAATTGCTATTTAGCTGTAGCCTCCAAACAGACTTTGTGCCTTTTGAATGGAGAACAGCAACAGTCATCCCTCTGCACAAAAGTGGCCCATTTACAGACCCTGGAAACTACAGACCCATAAATATCACTAGTGTTATATGTAAAGCCATGGAAATAATTATCATGGAAATGATCAATAATGATAAGGTAAACCTTCGCACACTGGACCCAACCCAGTTTGGTTTTGTCAGGGGCAGGACATGTCTACTCAACCTGGTAGACTTTTTTGAGAATGTCACCAAAGCAATGTATGAGGGCAAAATAGTTCACACTGCCTACCTACACCTGGCCAAGGCATTTGACACAAACTTGGGCACTGTTGACAAACTTGAGAGGTTAGGTACAAACTCATATATCACCTGGTGGATAGCCAACTGCCTCACAGACAGGACCCTTGAAGTTAGAATTGGGGAGTCCACCTCTACAAAGAGGTCAGTCATAAGTGGAGTCCCTCAGGGATTTGTCCTTGGTCCACTCCTTTTTGCCACTTCTCTGAAGTCAAGGCCAATGTCAATGGTCTCTGTCTGACTACATTTGCTGATGATTGCAAATTGGGAGCTGTCATTGAATCCCACACTTACACAAATGATCTCCAGGAAGGGCTGACCCAGACAAACAACTTCTGTCAGAAATGCATGATGGTATCCGTCAGGAAATCATCCTTCCATGATAACTATCACATTGACAACACACTCCTTAGAGTTGAACCAGTAATTACGGACACATATAGACAGTAGTGTAGCCTATGACCATCAAATGTCTACAGTAGTGAGGAAGCCATTCTATGCTGTGCAACTTATAAACAAAGGAATGGCATCTAGGTCCAAGGAACTCATTGTTCCACTGTATTCTGCATTCATCAGACCTGTCACTGAGTACAATATCTCATTTTTTATGTACCTAACAAAGCATATCCAACAATTGGAATGTCCACAGAAGTTCCTCACTAAAAGAATATAGAGTTCAAGTAAAATGCCCTCTGCGGACCGCCTCAGGGCCCTATCCCTGTATACGGTCTCCTACAGACTTTTGAGAGGAGATCTATGCATGGCATACAGGGCAGTATCAGACCCCACTCTGATGGACCTCCTGCATATCCACAAATCAAACAGCACCAGAATTACCTGTTCTAAAGACTTAAACCTTGCCTGTGATATAAATAGGACCTGCTGGAGAGACAAGTATGTATCCCAGAGACTACACTGTCTCTGGAGCAGGCATGTGAAGCAGTGTTCCTCCCTAACCCAATTCAAGTGCAACTTGGACAATTGGCTGGGGAACAGGAAATTCATCACTGGCTTGGCACCTATGTCTCTAATGGACACAGGCAACCTGTAAAGGGCTCATCTCGCATGCCCCTGCTTACATGTATCAAGGGTATCAGGACTTATTAGAGATTTAGAATGCATGGCTAGGCTTAAAATGTTCCTTCTGGTCATTAGTTTAGTAAACACCTATGAACCTGTTGTTCCTCACCATCAGACAGGCATGTACATTCCCCAATAAGATTACCTCGGTATGGCCAATAAGCTGTATGTCAATGCCCTGTGATAAAGGTGGTACACTTCAGTTACACACCACAGGAATATGTGTAGGGAGGTACATAAAGGGAGAATTGTAGTCGGTTATTGGTGTGATGAAGTCTGGGAATCATGAAGTTGTTATGGCCTCTGGTGTGCATGTCCTTCACTTACCCAGTATTTTTGTTACATTCATGGGAGTAGTCAACACTGTGACTACAGGCTGATGGATGTACCACTTACATTCTACCCCAGGACACAGATCACATTCCTATAGGTATGATGGGCCTATATCACATTATCACATCGTAACGATATCGAATGGCTACAGTGTCAAAAAGGCCATTCATCGAAACAGTTATTGTGGGGGGCTGTGCCCCCCACACCCCCTGCTAATTATCATCTATACCAACTCCGAGATCGCACTGCAGTGAGGAAAGGGCAAATTTTCCGATCCTCACTGTACCGCAATCTCACAAAAAAAATTTAGCTGAACGGCCTTTTCGACATTGTAGCCTTTCGATATTGTTATGATGTGATAATGTGATATAGACCCGGTATGATTATAGGGTCTGATGTCCACATTATACTTTGGTGGTGTGTCTGTTTCCTGATTCAACAAATTCCTCCATGTTTTTGTAAATGCAGGTGTTATCATGGCTGTGGCAGCAGTCTCTGGTATCTGTTGATACTGCTTGTTGTTACGCTAATAAATTAGTTGGAGTCAATGATTGTCCACAAGCTATAGTCCTTCACGCAGCTGTTGAGACACAGCATGCGTATGTCATCTGTGATGTCCATCACTGAATTTATTGGTAGGAAAAACCCTAGCAGACACCCCTGATACACCAACCTGATCACTGGACCTGAGATATATGTCACATCACACATTTCGACATAGTGAGATACCACGTATATCATACACTGGTCGACCCATTTGGTAATATACCTGTTCATGGCTACATATTACAGTGTTGATTGAATACCCCATTGTAGATTTTTGTCAGATGCCTTGACTTGTTCAAGTTCCACATGATGATACTGTTGTCATCATGCATGCCCTCTATGACCTCTTTGAGGACATCTATTAGATGTAACGGACCTGATGTAGCAGTAGCATCTCACACAGGTCTGTTTCACACACCTGGAATATTACTAGTGTACTTGTAGAGGAGGTCCATGATGACATGTTGGTCTACCTCACAGTCGAGGAGAGTCAGGATGTCTCTATACATGTATGCATCAGGTACTGTTCCCCAGCTTAGGTGGATGCATGTTGATGTGCAGCCTTGTATGGGGACATCTGCAGTGTGGAGAGTGTGTTGAACTGTGTATTCAACTGTATCAGGAAGGTGTATGTGCTGGGTCACACCATATGTGATCTGTGATGTCACAGCACATTTATTCCATCTGATAGGCCTGGATAAAGGTAAGACAGTACATACTGCCTATTATGATCTGGCCTAGGGTTTTGACACAATTATACTTACAGGTATCATATTAAGAAAAAACCCAAGCTGGGGATTAAACCTTACATTATTTGATGGATAAACAACTGGCTCACTGAGAGAACATGTCATGTGAAAGTTGGTGAATCAACTTGTACCATTAGAGCTGTCACCAGTGGCAAACCCCAGGGATCTGTGCTTGGCCCTTCACTGTTTGCATTGTATTTCATGACAGTTTAGGCTAAAGTATATGGCTTTTGCCTTACCAAGTCTGCTGATTCTTGCATACTGTGTGCAGTCATTGAGTCCACTATTGATAACATAGTACAAGAGGAGCTAAAATCCACAACTGACTAATGATAAAGGCACATGATCTACAATAAATGCAGAAATGTCTGCTTGTAACGTTGTCCATCTGAAAAGTGGAGTTCCATGTTAATCACAACATTGACAGTAGTCCTGCTGAACTTTGGCAATCAACTGTCCACACTGCTATTAAAAGCCTATGTTGTATAGATCCTAAGTCACACCATCATGTTGATATCTTAGGACTGTAGGACAGCACTGTAGTCAAACCTCATTACAGCACTAATAGAGTAGAATGCTCTTTTTTACATGTACCTCACCAGGAACATGTAGCAGTTGGAGAGACCATAGGGATTTCTCAGCAAGATATCTCAGGGCTGCTCACCATGCCATGATATATGTGGATATATTAAAAGCCATGTCACTGTAAACTTTTTTATATAGGCTGAAGTGATGTCTGCCTGACTCTGACCTGGTGGGGTACTGCATATCCAAAATGTGAAGTAGCTGATGTCATCAGCAATGCCTGTTGAGGAAAAGATAAGTGTCCCACATGCTGGTGTAAAATGTTCTCTGTAATGTCATGCAAAAGTTCTCTCTCTCTCACACACACACACACACACACACACACACACACACACAGTTGACTGCAGTGAGAACGGAACCCCTACCTATCTAAATACACAGATTACAGAGCACAGTACATTAAGCAAGTGGCACGGCACACGTCTGTTTTATACAAGAGTGCAGGTGAATGTATTATAGATGACATCAGCAAGCCATGTGGTTCACAACAAGTTGTGAGGCCTACATAAGCACATAGGTTCATATGAGGCTACTAGCCTAATAGCACTAGGGTCTTTAGAAGGCTAGCTGTGCAAAAACACAAGTACAATTATTGAGCACAATTGGATGGTTGTGTTTGTGAGCAGCACCAACTGGTCTTGTCTGAGGGACATAGGTGCCAGCCCAGAGGTGACTTGACAGTCACCCAACTAGTAGAAAAGATTGCGCTTGAACAGGATCACATGCAATGGAAGCCTATTGGAGAGGAGTGTGAATCATTGTAGGATATATCTGTGTCCCCAGCATGTTCTGTTTATGTCACAGTGTAGGTTGAGAACCCTGGGGCAAATTAGAGTTGTCTTATTTGAATTGCAGATGTCCATCATTTACAGAAGGCCAGTGTCTGAAACTACTCTGCAGGGTAGCCATAGGTCACCTCTCAGCAGCCTGCATGATACTAAGTACAGTGACAAGTATGTCAGTCTTTTCAGGTATGTCATGTTTGGAGGCCTGGGAGTCTCCCAAGCACATCTCTGTGTCTCTCCAAGTGCTGCAGGCGTCTGGTGAGGTACAGAGAGATTTGAGCATTATACTCCATTATTGGTGTGATAAGGGTAGAGTACAGCAGAGGTATGACTACCCTGGTCTTGGATATGATGTCCATATGTTTGATGTTCGCTGTGCAGATTGTGTGGGTCACCACTAGAGCACATAGTGATGTAAGTGTAGATTACTATCAACATGTGTTCCCAAGTCTCACAATACTCTGTCTGAGCTTGGGGCCCTCAGTTTGTAATGTTTCCCTATCTAATTGTATGTTATATATTTAAAATACATCCACGTGTTGGCACCCCCAAGCACTACAGCCCTGGTGTCGCAGTACTTTTTCCACACATACATCAGCCAATCTCCAAAACGTAATATCAGATGTTATGTGCTATGCAATGCACTTCAATCTGGTAATTTGCAGAACTACAACTACTGACCCATAGAACTAAAAAGCCTTATCTGCACAGCTACTGCAGGAATCAGAATGGGCCATATCTTCAAACTCTTAGATCAAGATATGTGAACAAAGCCGTCAGTAATGGGTGGACAAAGGCCCTAAAATAGGGATACTTTTTTAAATATTGCTTTTATTAGCATGAATTTTCTGAAGAGTATGAAGTGTGAAACTCAAATGTCTGACATTATTTTTCTGGCTTCAGCTCTCAATGATTTGTCAATAATTTGCCAGAAAACCACAATTTTATGAGAAACTGTCACAAATATGTGGCAAAAATCTAGACATTCTGCAAAAATCTGTACAGCTGGGACCATACCCACAGGGACTGTGGTGACCTTCAGCACACTTGAACTTACCAATTGTGGGTTTGTCAATGATAGAGCTTGCTTATTGACCTTTGTGGATTTCTTTGATACTGACTCCGAAGACCTGGATGACATAACTGGACATACTGCCTATGTTCAGTTATCCAAGGCCTTTGTCAATATCCCCCATTCATGTCTCATAGTGAAAATGTCCCATCTGGGAATTGAGCCATACAGTACAAGCTGGATAGGCAACTGGCTCACGAACACAACACACACTCTCATAGTTGGGACTGCAC
This sequence comes from Protopterus annectens, assembly GCF_019279795.1. Classification (NCBI taxonomy): domain Eukaryota; kingdom Metazoa; phylum Chordata; order Ceratodontiformes; family Protopteridae; genus Protopterus; species Protopterus annectens. The sequence continues at coordinate 1,659,166,263 of NC_056744.1, forward strand.
CTCCACCACTAGCCCACACACTAATGGAATACCACAAGGATCTGTGCTTGGGACATCAACTGTCTGGAAACTACTTCCCTGAAGTGCAGCCAGTGGTAGGTGGCCTGTGGTTTACCACATTTGCAAGTTACTGTTAATTGGACAGACGTGTATAGATTCCTCCAAATATGGTAACACATTACAAAAGGGGCTGACATAAACAAATGATTGGTGCCAAACTCAGACTGAACCTTACAGCAAACCATGCCTCATTTTCCCCTTTAGCAATTAAGCACACCTGCTAATTATTATATGCATAGCACCTCTGTCAGTTCAAACACGGTGTTGTAAGACTTAAGAACACATGTTGATAGCAATCTGCATTTTCATTACTGTGTGTCCATAGTGGTGAGACACACATTCTGCAGTGTGCATATTGTACATATGGACAATCACATTCAAGACCAGGGAGGTTATATAGCTCTGTTTTACTGCACTCTTATCAGACCACTAATTGAGTACAAGGCTCCGTTCTGTCTGTACCTCACCAGTTTACTGCAGGAATTGGAGAAAAAATAGAGGTTTGTGACTGGGAGAATGCAGGTCCTCCAAATATTATATACATAAAAAGACTACAAGACCTGTCACTGTAGTCTGTTTACTGCAAATTGCTGAGTGGTGACCTATGCCTGACCTACAGAGAAGTCTCAGACCCTGCCCAACTGGAAATGCTGGACATCTGCAAATCAAGGGGACAGGAATAACTTGTGCCAGGGTTCTCATCCTAGCCAGTGATATAAACAGAACATGCAGGGGAGACAGATATATCCCCCAGCGACTCACATTCCTCTGTTATAGGATCCCACCTCATGTGAAGCAGTGCTCCTTCATGACCCTGTTCAAGTGCAACCTTCACTACTGGTTGGGTGATTGTAAAATCACCTCTGAGCTGGCACCTATGTCCCTTAGACAAGCCCAGTTGTTGCTGTTCACAAAATCAGTCTGCTAGCAATGACCATCTAAGTAAGCTTAATAAGGGTACGTGTGTTTTTACAAAGCTAGGCTTATATTGCCTCATGTATACTGGCAACCATTTACTCATAAAAATTACCACCCCATTAGCCTGATGAGCCTGGTCTGCAAGACCATGGAATGTATCATCTTGGAGCTTATAAACACAGACATAGGTAACCTCCAAACCCTGGGCCGCACTCTGGGTTTGTAAAAGGTAGATCATGTCTACTAAACCTGATTGACTTCTTTGAAGCAGTCACTAGAGCTGTAGATGAGGGCAAGGTAGTGCACACAGCCTATCTTGACCTTGCCAAGGCTTTCGATACCATCTCCCACTCTGGAATTATAGATAAACTCACTAAACTGGGCATAAATACCTATGACACAAGATGGGTGGCCAACTTGCTCACTGACAGAAGCCACACAGTAAAAGTAGCCGACTGACTTCAGACCAGTGATGAGTGGAGTAACTCAGGATTGGATCCTGGGTCCTCTCCTTTTCGGCATCTACTTCTCTGAAGTGCAGGCCAAAACAGAAGGTCTTTGGCTAACAAAGTTCGCAGATGACTGCAAACTGGGAGCCATAATAGAATCACCTAATGATGTAGACATTCTATAAAAGGGCCTCACAGAGACAGATGCTTGGTGCCAAAGTCATGGCCTCAAGCTCAATGCCAAGAAGTGTATTGTCATCCCCTTTGGGAAAATTCTGTACCCATGAACTACCACATAGGCGGTAGCTTACTAAACACTGAAAGTGTGATGAGACCTCGGGACACAGGTGGACAGTAGTCTCTCCTTTGATAACCACATCACTACAGTAGTCAGGAAATCCTTCTATGTGGCACACCTCATCACAAAAGGGTTCTCCTCTAGAAAAAAGGAGATCATTGTTCCTCTCTACTCATCCCTCATCAGACCCATTATAGAGTACAATGCCCCATTTGGTATGCATCTCACAAGACACCTACAACAATTGGAAAGGCCACAGAAATACCTCACTAAGAGGATTACCGGCCTCAAACAGATGCCATACGCAGTCCGTCTAAAAAAACTCCAGCTCTACTCTGTCGCACATCGCCTACTCAGAGGTGATCTCTGCCTAATATAGAAAGCTATGTCAAACCCAGAGCTGGTGGACATGCTACACTTAAAGAAATCCCAATCTCTCTGAACCACATGCTCCAGGGACCTAAACTTTGTCACCACAATAAACAGAACATGCTGGAGGGATGGATTCCTGTCCCAGAGACTTCCCAAATTCTGGAGCAAACTACCCATTCATGTCAAGCAAAGCTCCTCATTGGCCCTCTTTAAGAAAAATCATGATGACTGAATGGAAAGTAGAAAATTCTCCCCGGGGATCACATTTGTGTCACTGCTTGACAGAGGCACAGGAAAATAATTTTCTTGAGTGGTGAAAGCCAGGGAACCTTTTTGGCTAGGCTTATATAGGCCCCAGGGTCGATAGCCTAGTACCTACCTACCTATGAACCTCTTTGCTGTTGGCTAAATGTAACATTTCTGAACATCATTGGCCATATACATAATCTTAATTATGGATGCGATTGCACAACAGTAATGTGGTGTATGTTATAAATTGTAGTTGCTCTCCCTCCCTGTGGTACATTGGGAAAGCTGTACACACAGTTGAGGTTACATTACAAAAACACATTAAGGAGTGAGGACTTTTCATCCTTCAGTACTGTAACTACCCATATTAATGCCTTTCATGCTGGAATTCCATTCCATGCCCTATATACTAACAGTATATTCTAACAGTAGGGTGACACTGGAGAAAACTTTTGTTGTTTAAAACTGAATCACAGTATATTTTGAAACATAATACTTCTTTACCATTTGTTTTTAGTGTCAGAATTAGTTGGCATTGTATTTTATAGGAAATTTCTTATAGGCTGGATAGTATTGGTATTTGTTTATTGGATTATTGTTCAACTGATAATTAATGCAGTATTATATTCTGTTAGCTGTGAATCCCCTAGTCATTTAGCTATGATGTCTGGATACGCTAAATAGTTTAAATGACAGTCTTGTTTTTATTGCTTGTTGTGTGGTCATTGTTTTTTGGAAAAGACTTCCATGTTGTTGCACTGTTTACTCTCACTATCTGTCAATCAGCCATGCTTTCCTGACCAACTGACCCATTTGTCCCCCATCATCAGGCTGATGGTTGACTGAGAGGCGCCATTATATAGATATCCCTCAGGAGTGGTTTTAGAGGTTTTTGTCTTACGTTGCATTTTACCTATGGACGTTTGCCTAGTGCAACAGAAGGGGGACATACAATGGGGTGACCACCCTTGACCTCCCATACTTCTGTAAAGGACTTTGTCAATATGCAACCCTGCCGTCTTCCCTCAGGCTATGAAGATAGTTTACCCAGTCTACAATGATGAAATCACATCTTCTTGTGCACATCATGAGTGACATTAACTGTCTCCTCTTCTAGGGGAGGTGAGTGGGACATATCTCTTCAGTTTAACCCCTCCCTGCCCCATCCTCTAGTGCCACCACCACTACTCATACCCCACTCATGTGGTTCTCAATAAGGGTTCCATCCCTCTGTACCATGCAGCCAGGCAGAAAACACTGTCCCTGATGGCCATTATCTCTATGCAAAGCATCTCCAAGCTTCAGGCCTGTACATGCAGAGAATCATATCTGGTCACTCTCAACAGTAACAGATTTGCTTTACAGTGATGTGGTTTATGATACCTCAAATAACATGTCTGAACAAAGAAGCAAAGCATCACAGTATGTGTGTGTGTGTGTGTGTGTGTGTGTGTGTGTGTGTGTATATATATATATATATATATATATATATATATATATATATATATATATATATATACATATATAAAATGTGTGTGTGTGTATATATCTGTATGTGTGTATGTGCACATATAGTATATATATATATATGTGTATATATATATATATATATATATATATATATATATATATATATATATATATATACTGACCAACTGCCATCTGAATTCCTTCAAAAAGCAGCCTCTGAAATAGCCTATCCTATATCCATTCTCATTAATAGAACTGTTAATGAAGAAACCATACCTGATATCTGGAAAATCTCTCACATTATACCCTTACATAAAGGAGGGAACTCCTATGACTATTCTAATTATAGACCCATAGCTCTCTTATCCCCACTAGCAAAGATCATGGAAAAATGTGTTCACCGTCAGTTAATGAACCACTTAATAAAAAACAACATTCTTACAAACTGTCAACATGGCTTTAGGCCTTTTCATAGCACAACCACTGCTCTCCTCTCCTTCACAGACTTTATTAACAAGAATCGTAATAATAACATCCTGTCTTCAGCTCTCTTTATTGACCTGTCCAAAGCCTTTGACATGGTCAACCACTCTCTCCTCTTAAAAATTCTCGAATCTCTTTCCTTAGAAGCTAACGCTGTCCACTGGTTTAGTTCCTATCTCACTAACAGGAAACAGGCCGTCCTCTGGAATAAGGAACTCTCATCTCTTCTCCCAATCTCACTCGGAGTCCCCCAAGGCTCTATTCTTGGACCCCTTCTTTTCTCCCTCTTTATAAATGACCTACAAGTAGCTATTCCCCAGGCTACTTGTATACAATATGCTGATGACTCCACACTAATTTGCTCTGCTAAATCCATTTCTGAACTTCAAACAAATACTCAAGCTGTATTTTCAAAAGTGGAAACTTGGTTCTTAAATCGTTGCCTACTCCTAAACGCAAAAAAAAACCAAACTCTTACTCTTTAAGCCTACTACCAGATCCCCAGCTTTAGATTTCACTATCTTATCTAACAATGGAACCATTATATCACCCGACCCTACTACCAAACTGTTAGGTGTCACAATTGACAACAATCTTACCTTTGACTGTCATATCAACAATACCATTAAATGTGTAAATAGGAAACTTGGCTCTCTCTATAGAATTAAGACTTTCTTAACCTCCCCAGCCAAAACTACTCTTGCCCACTCTCATCTCATTTCCACTCTTCTCTATGCTTCTCCCATCTATACTAACCTCAAGAAAAACAATCTTTCCAAACTGTCTAATACCTACAATAACATAGCTAGATTTGTTACTGGGAAGCCTTTCATAACTCACCACTGTCTGAATCTGCAGCAACTGAACTGGCTTGAACTGACAAACATGTTACTTCTTTCCCAACTTACATTTGTCCAAAGAGCTTTCTACCAATCTCTTAACACACCTGTACTTTCTAACCTCTTAACCCCATATGCTAATCTGAACTCACTCCGCTCATCTAGCAAACTGCTAGTTACCCTAACCAAATCTAATAACCTAGCTGGTGACTCCCTCTTCTCAAACTCCATAGGTAAACACTGGAATCGACTTCCTACCGAACTTACTTCCATTCCATCTACTATTCTGTTTAAACAAAAACTCAGAACATACCTCAGAAGCCACTGGATGTGTCCCTGCTCTAATCCTGACTAAATGTTGATTCCCCCCTTAACCCTCTTTTCTCACCCTTCTGTTGTGCCTCCTCCTTTCTCCCCTAAGCTTCCTTCCACCCTACATACCTCTCTCATATTTCTCTCCTCCCTATTGGCTATGACTCTTTTCCAGTAAACCTGTATCTCTTATAACTCTACTCTCTCTCTCTATTGTTGTTTCTCTCTCCTCCTTGGTCTTCCACTTTCTTTACCTGCTGTTAAAATAAGCAAAAATGTTCAATATGATGTTATTTTAGATTATCCAGAAAGTTAAACTCCTTTCCTTTTAGTAACAATGTACATTTCTCTGTCCTTGGTCTTACAATTTTTTTTTTTTGTTTCCTTGTTTTAAACTATGTAATAATATTCATTATGATGTCATTTAGATTGTCTAGAAATTTTTAAGTCCTACTCTTGTTTGGATAACAATATTCCTTGTCTAAGTCCTACCAGTCTGTAATCTGTTAATAGAGCTCATGATATATCTCTTATCTCTATATGTGGAGCTTTTCTCCCCGGGCCTCTACTGAAAATGGAAATATATCCAGCTAGACTAGCCCGGTTAACAAATGTAAAATAAATAAATAAAATAAATAAAATATATATCTATATATATATATATATATATATATATATATATATATATATATATATATATATATATATGTGTGTGTGTGTGTGTGTGTGTGTGTGTGTGTATGTATATATATATATATGTGTGTATATATATATATATATATATATATATATATATATATATATATATGTATATATATATATATATATATATATATATATATGTGTATATATATATATATATATATATATATGTATATACATATATCAAATTATTTTTTTCAATAGTTAATTGCATATATGGCTGCACAGCCTGGTGCTTATTGAATTGTCCACAAGCCAGATTTGCCATATCTATAACTTTATTTTTTTCTGCACCAAAGCATATGGCTGAAAGGCCCCCCTACCCAGTAAATTAAGAAAGTACAAATAGCGCTGTCTGTGCTGCTGAAAGAGTGCAGATTATATGTTGAATATAATACATACTAAAGAGGATTTATTTGGCCTTTCAGGTACCAGGAACTTTTGAAGATGTCACTGTTACTTTCTCAGAAGAGGAGTGGAAATTGTTAAGAAAACAAGATAAGGAGCTGTACAGGGACGTGATGGTACAGAACTACGAAACCTGTGTTTCTGTTGGTAAGTGTGCGTGGGCTTATGAAGTGAGGTCATTATTCTGAAAAGTTATAAGTATAATATGAAAATATACTAGAATTATTCAGAACTGTACAGTTCACTGTTGTTTGGTGAGGGTATGTCGCATCTTTCTCTCTGTTTATTCCAAAGGGTTCTGACAAAATTAACATCAGTCTCCACTGACCTTGTATGGTCTTAAGTGATGCGTCTCTTTCTTGTCCAGAATGATTCTTCTCAAGCATAAGCACTTCTCTCTCTCTGATTTAGCATTCTTGTTCTGCTACTGTAGGTACATATCACATTATAACAGGTTTATTTTCAGTTTTTAAACTCTTTTCCTGTACTGCTTGACATTTGTGACCATCTGTTCTTTTTCTGCATAAAACAGCCACCCCTTGAATAGGCTGTTTCCTTAGGGGTAGTTGATGCCCATTTTTTATCCTCGGGTACCCCATGGATAACATACTGTGATCAGGCAGTATCCCATGAGGGACTGGCAGTTTGTTTCTCAAGTATCTTTTATTAACAAAGCGTGACCTGTTAGAAGTCTATACCTCATTTTATAAGTAAAGAAACTTTGGCTTCATTAAAATAATTGTTCAAAGTACAAAGTTTGAAATCTGAGAAATAAAACCCAAGCCTTGAAAGGTGCAGTTCATGTACAGCTTTTTAAAATAAAATGCTACTTTGTATTATCATATGTGTGCCTGTATTATTATTATCACCATAAATGGGTCTGCTGTGTAAAATGCTTAGCAAGCATTAAGAAAGGTCTGTCACCTTCTATAATGCTGTTTGTGTAAACTGTTAAGGCAGAATATTTACGCTCCATGTTGCTGTGTCTTTATTAGAAGTCTGCGTGCTTCTAACAGTTTTCTCATAGTTCAGAGTGTACAGACATTCATGTCGAATAATTTTTGGTCTGCTGTGCTAGGACGGCATTAAAAAACATTTTACTGTGTTTTTAATTTTGAATTTAGTGATGATCTGTTTTCTAGTTTGCCAGAGACTGTATTGGGTGGTTTATTCCCATGTTCCTCTTGCCTGAATTATTTGGCCTAGATGTAACTGTTTGGTTGTTAATCATCTGTTAGAAATGATTGTTGGATGACATTTCCCCAATTTGTTGTTTTGCTGGAATTATTTTGTGGAAGGTCCCCAGTTCACTTTGTCTTGCTACACTTGGCTTTGCTTTGGTCATGAACCCTAGCCTCATTCCAGCCCAATCTACTTTATTTCCTTCACACATAATATTTTTCAACCCTTCACTGACTTATTTTTTCTCTAATTTTAACCAACCAATCATAACTCATTACTAGCTTGCTAACATCAGTACCTAACAAAAAGATGTTCATCGTGTTTCACTGTTGCAGTCATTGCTCTTGGGGTTTCCTGCTGGCAGGCTACCCTCAGTCGGCCAGAATTCCAAAGTCTAGGTCCGGCATCGGCTGCTGTCGCCTCTTCCCTGATGTCAGTGTGCCAGGGGTATAAAAGATGCAGCCAACGCCATTTTCTTCAGTCTTTCTTGCCGCGCTGTGCCCGAAGCAAAAGCAGTTTGCAAGTGCCGGTCAGCCGACTCCTGAGATTTTCAAATTTGAATTTCAGATCCGAAGTCTTCATTAAAGCTAAGTACCCCATTGGGGAAACTTTTTCTTGCTCCAGACTGATGTCAGAAAAAGTTAACAATTGTATTTCTTGTGGGAAGCAAATACCTCATAAGGATTTTCACTCTTACTGTATTCCTTGCCTAGGCCCTGATCACAACGTTGCTAGCTGCCGGTTTTGTGATAGATTTAACCAATGCACTATCAAACGTTGGTTCGATTTTGCATTTCATTACTTTAGCCGAAGATTTAATTATATAATGCCGTCTGACCAGCCGACAACCGGAGTTTACAAAAAACGCAAGGACAAGGAATAGGATAGGCATCCGAGGTCCAAAACCGACGACGAAGCCTCTGCTAGGCCAGTCGCCGGTTCGCCAGTTCTCAGTGAGGCGCTTTCGCAGTTCCTGGCGCCCGCTACCTCAGAGCCACAGGCCGCTTCTGACTCCCATGTGGAGCCGACTGGGCCTCTGGAAACTCAAGGTATTGGACACTCGGAAATCATTTCCTCAGATGGGTCCGGAGCCGCTGAGCAGGCATCGGCTTCTGAGGGTGTCTTCAGACCTACACAACTATATATTAAGCCATCTTCAGCTTCAAAGACAAAGACTAAAGCAGCTCTAAAGACAAAGAAACAAGTACAGCATTCTCCTTCTCAGACATCCATGCCTAAAAAACAGATGCTCAAAATGGCCGAAGACCTAATTAGTTTGATCAGGGGCTCCCATCCCCCTCCTGATAAGAGGACTAGACAAGAGACAGAATATGATTCTTCTGATCAGGTTTCTTTTTCCTCTGATTCCTCTTCTGAACAGGATTACTCAATGCTTCCCTATGAGGATTCTGACACTGAAGAATCCATTCCTTCAGCCTCTCCTCCTGAGGATTATTCTTTTGGGGAAACCCTGCATACCATGAGGGAGCATTTCCAGTGGGAGAGCCAAGATTATTCTGAATCTAAGAAAAGGCTCAGAGACTTTCTGCTACTTCCCCAGCACAGACCCCTTGCTATTCCACCTGTCCTGGATATTGTAGATGATGTATTTTCAGAGTCAGGCCTGTCCCCTGACTCTTTACCCCCTGCACCTGCTAAGCCAGACTGGTACTACAGGGTCCTGGATTCTCATAAATTCCTATATAAAAACCCTGCTGCTGACCCAGAAACTATATCTCAGGGTCCCAAAGGGGTTAAAGCTTTCACTGCAAAAAACCCTGTCCCCTCTGATAGGGACTCTAGGGCTCTAGACAGATGGGGGAACAAAGTCTACACTTCTGCTACCCTGGCTGTAAGGGCTTTAAATTGTCATTTTCATGTGCTTAAATATCAGCAATATTTAATGTCACTGCTTAAACAGAAATTTATGACAAGTACTGAAGGTTCAGAGAACAAGGAATTGCAGGATTTATTGCATGCAGCTGAACAAGTAGGAAAGCATACTTTGCAATGTGGTTATGATTCGCTGGAGGCCTCTTGCAGGGCCGCTGTTACAGGTTCTGTTATTAGAAGGCATGCTTGGTTAAAGGAACAGAATCTGCCTGATCATGTTAAAGCAAAATTATTAGATGCACCATTGCAGCATGATACTTTGTTTGGTACTAAAGCAGAAGAGGTGTTGAAAAAAATGAAGGATAAAGCAAAATCCATGCAGACAGTCAAGGATTTCTTACAGGTGCAGCCACCCAGGTTTAGCAGGAACTGGCCCTTTACAAATTGGTCCTTTCCAGTGTCAGACAGACCACAAAGTGGCAGATACAGATGTCCCAGAGGCAGATCTCAGCCCCAAGGCTCATACAGGCCTAAACAATGGGGTGCTCCTACCTCCAAAAGCGAAGACAAATCACAGCCTTTCAGGAAACAGTCCCAATGACTTTCCTCTACCAGATCCAACACTTTTCTTTTGGCAGCCCCCTTAGGGGGAAAACTAGCACTTTTTTCATCAAATTGGAAAATGGTTACCCAAGACAAATGGGTCCTGAACATAGTGTCCCAAGGCTACATATTCCATTTTCACACCCTACCAAGGACAAAAGGTATGCCAGACCTGCCGCACAATCAATGGGCAGAGGCACAAAAACAAATTACAGCCCTCATGGACATGAGGGCCATTCAGCAAGTACCGCAACAAGAGCAGGGACAAGGATTTTACTCCAGACTTTTTCTAGTACCCAGAAAGGACAAAACCTGGAGACCAATACTGGGCCTGTCAATTTTAAATACGTTTCTGGAAGTTCCAAAATTCAAGATGTTGACTCTACAGCAGCTACTGCCCATGCTGGCCAAGAAGGCTTGGCTTGTAACGTTGGACCTAAAAGAGGCATACCTGCATGTCCCAATCAGACAATCTTGCAGAAGATACCTCAGATTCATAGCTGTCTCAATGCATTACCAATTCTATGCACTGCTCTTTGGCTTATCTGCTGCGCCCAGGGTCTTCACAAAATGCCTGGCACCAGTAATTGCGTTTTGCAGACAAAAAGGAATTCAAATATATCCCTACTTGGACGACTGCCTAATTCAAGCAGAGAACAAAGATGTTTTTCTGAAGCATCTGGCATTTGTAAAAAGATTACTAATTGGCCTAGGGTACACAGTAAACGAAAAGAAATCAAAACTAGTGCCCTCTCAAGAGATAATATTCCTGGGTGCAAGCTTAAATACAACTGCCCAGATGGCTTATCTCACGTCAGACAAACATAAGCATCTGACTACTTACTTCAAGAAATTGGCAACAAAAACCCACTTATCTGCAAGGAAAATCCTGCAGGCCTTGGGTTTCATGGCATCTTGCATTCTATTCCATATGCCAGACTGCATATGAGGAAATTACAATGGTACCTAAAAAGTGTTTGGACTCAGCATTGCCACAGCCTGGAGACAGTAACTGCACTCATTCCCTGTCTGCAACAGGAGTTTCGATGGTGGGCAGAAGCCTGTCACCACAACAAGGGTCTGCCATTCAGTTTACCCACAGCCAGACATACACTGATAACGGATGCATCAGATTATGCCTGGGGGGGCCCATATGGCAGGAAAATGTTTTCAGGGCACATGGCCTGCAAACCAGATGCATCTTCACATCAATCAAAAAGAGATGCTAGCTGTTCAAAATGCCCTGACAGCCTTCAAGGCCCTGCTTCATCCAGGACAGTTACTGATAAAAGACAGACAACACTACGGTCATGTGGTACATAAACAAGCAGGGAGGTACACATTCCTACCCCCTCTGCAGACAAGCAATACCTTATGGGACAAAGCATTGGCTTTTCAAGTTCACCTGCAAGCACAATTCCTGCCAGGAAAAACAAATACTCTGGCAGACGGAGTAAGCAGAAACCTCATGGATCCCCACGAATGGAAACTGGATCCACAAGTCTTCAGCATGATAATAAGGAAATGGGGATGCCCAGACATAGATCTATTTGCCTCCCCTCACAACTGCCAATTGCAGAGGTTTTGCACAAGGATTTATCACAAGCAAGCATGGAAAGTGGACGCCCTATCCTTCAGCTGGAAAAATCTAACGGTATATGCTTTTCCCCCACTGCCTCTCCTTCCCAGGGTACTCCTAAAAGTCAGACAAGAGAAGCCAAAAATGATACTGATTGCACCAGACTGGCCACGCCAGCACTGGTACCCAATCCTAAAGAGCTTATCTCAAGGTCCAGTATGGATATTGCCTCAGACTTCTCACTTGCTGACCCAACAAAACAATCGGATCCTGCACAGCCAATTCAGGACCTTAAATCTGGCAGCATGGCGGATAATGTAGCCATTCAGAACACTCCTCTTTCAAAAGCTGTTATGGCTGTTATCTTGGAGGCCAGGAGGCCCAGCACCAGAAAATCTTATGCAGAAAAATGGAAGAGATTCAGTGCTTGGAACCAGAAACAAGGCATTGACACGTGTGTACCACATATCCCTCAGATTTTACAATACCTAACTGAGATGCTGAACAAAGGCCTTTCCTTCTCATCAATTAAGATTCATGCCTCTGCCATTTCAGCCCATTACAATACAGAACCACCTATCTTCTCTCATCCTTTAATAAGGCAGTACCTCAGAGGGGCCAAAAACATTAGGCCTCCAAGAAGAGCACCAATTCCGGCCTGGGACGTCGATTATGTTTTGGAAAAACTCACACTGCCTCCTTTCGAGCCAGCATCAACAGTGGATATAAAATTCTTATCCTGGAAAACAGCTCTGCTCCTAGCAATAACCTCTGCAAGGCGAGTCTCGGAGTTACAAGCACTCATGGCTGTGGAACCTTTCATCATTTTTCACCCAGACAGGGTTTCTCTGAGGACAAACCCTACATTTATGCCTAAGGTGGTATCCAGTGTGGCCCTTAACCAAACCATTCACTTGCCAACCTTTTATCCTAATCCACAGAAAAAGGGTGAAACAATTCTGCATTCTTTGGACATACACAGGCAGTTACACTTCTACTTGGACAGAACTAAAGCTTTCAGAAAGACTGAGCAACTTTTAGTGTCTTATGCTGCAGGATCACAAGGAAAGACCATCTCAAAACAGACTATTTCTAAATGGATAGGCCATTGCATCCGTTTCTGCTATTTTCAACATGGCAAATCAGTGCCTAAGGGCATTAGGCCTCATTCCACCAGAGCAGCAGCCACTTCAGCACCCTTCCTCAGAGGAGTACCAACCAAAGATATCTTAGAGGCTGCAACTTGGAGTTCAGTGTACACCTTCACAAAGCACTACCACTTATCTAAGTCCAGAGCAGGCTTTGCCACTGCAGTTCTGCAGGGCCTCATTGCCTCTCCTAATCCTATTTAGCCCAGCCACCCTTCCTCAGCTTTGGGATTCAACCCAAGAGTAATGACTGCAACAGTGAAACACGATGAACATGGACAGTTGTGTACCTACCATAAATGTAGATGTTTGAGTGTATTCACTGTTGCAGTCCAGGTTACCCACCCACCATCCCCCTTTTTCATAGGTTCATAGGTAGGTACTAGGCTATCGGCCCAAGGGCCTATGCAAGCCTAGCCAACAAGGTTCCCTGGCTTACGCCACCCAAGAAAGTTATTTTCTTGTGCCACTGACGAGCAGACACACAGAAGTGATCCCCGGGGTGTATTTCCTATTTCCCATCCACGCCTCAAGATTTTTCTTGAAGAGTGCTAATGAAGAACTTTGCTTGACATAGATGGGTAGCCTGTTCCTGAGTATGGGAAGTCTCTGGGATAGGAATCTATCCCTCCAGCATGTCCTGTTTATTGTGGTGACAAGGTTTAGGTCCCTAGAGCATGTAGCTTGGAGGGATTGGGATTTCTTTAGGTGTAGCCCGTCCAACAGCTCTGGGTTTGACATAGCTTTATATGTTAGGCAGAGATCACCTCTGAGTAGGTGATATGCTACGGAGTAAAGCTGGAGTTTTTTGAGGCGGTCAGTGTAGGGCATTTGTTTGAGTCCAGTAATCCTCTTTGTGAGGTACTTCTGTGGCCTTTCCAGCTGCTGCAGATGTCTTGTGAGGTACATTCCAAAAGGGGCGTTTTACTCTATAATGGGTCTGATGAGTGATGAGTAGAGGGTAACGATGACCTCTTTTTTTCCTGGATGAGAACCCTTTTATGATGAGGTGCGCCACGTAGAAGGACTTCCTGACTACTGTGGCGATGTGACTATCAAAGGAGAGACTACTGTCCACATGGGTCCCAAGGTCTGTTATCATGCATTCGGTGTTAAGTAGATTGCTGCCTATGTGGTAGTTCATGGGTACAGAGTTTTTACCAAAGGGGATGCCACTGCACTTTTTGGCATTGAGCTTGAGGCCATGGCTCTGACACTAGGCACCTGTCTCAGAGAGGCCCTTCTGTAGGATGTTCACATCATTTGGGGACTTGACTATGGCTCCTACTTTGCAGTAATCTGCGAACTTCATTAGCCAGAGGCCTTCTGTGTTAGCCTGTACTTCAGAGAAGTAGATACCAAACAGGAGTGGTCCCAGGACGGAACCCTGTGGTACTCCACTTGTCACTGGTTTGAGGTCAGATTTGGAGTCTGCAACTTTTACAGTGCGGGTTCTGTCAGTGAGCCAGTTGGCAACCCATCTTGTGATGTAGGGATTTATGCCTAGTTTATTGAGTTTAGCTATAATTCCAGAATGGGGGATGGTGTCGAAAGCCTTGGCGAGGTCATGATAGGCTGTGTGAACCACTTTACCCTCATCTACGGCTTTGGTGACTGCCTCAAAGAAGTCTATCAGTTTCAGGAGGCATGATCTGCCTTTCACAAACCCGAACTGGGTGGGATCCAGAGTTTGGAGGTTACCAATGTTTTTGTTTATGAGTTCCATGATGATACGTTCCATGGCTTTGCAGACCAGGCTCATCAGGCTAATAGGTCTATAGTTCCCGGGATCAGTGGTGGCTCCCCCTTTGTGGAGTGGGATAACTGTTGCTGTGCGCCATTCAGTGGGCACAAAGCCTGATGCGAGGCTATTATTGAACATGGTGCTTAAGTGGGGAGCCAGTTCATTCTGAAGTTGGTGTAAAACGCAGCCTGGGATGTTGTCCGGTCCCATGGATGCTGTGTTTTTGGCTTTAGAGAGTGCAGCTTTCACCTGCGTAGTTGTGATTACAGGGACTCTGCATTCTTCCTGTATAGATATGGGCCCTTTAGGGGGTGGGGGGGGGTAAAGTTAGCACTGAACCTATCTGCCAGGATGTTGGCAATATCAGTTGGTTCTGTAATTTTCATGCCTTTGTGCTGTAACTCGGAGCAGATCTGGGTGTTGCCATTGAGATTCTTGACATAGCTGTAGAATGCTTTGTGGTTGTCCTTGGAATTAGTGGCAATGTTATTTTCGTAGCTAGCTTTGGAGGATCTTATAAGGGATCTCAGCTTCTTACTGAGGCTGGGACTTATCTGCACTTCTCTATTCTATACAACCTATTTGGTGTATTTGCTTGTAGATGAAGGAAATGATTTTTGTGCATGCATTTTTATTGGCATAGTTTTCAGCCTTCCAATTTGTGGGCACCTGACATCTGGGGCAAGAAAAACTGAAGAAAATGGTGTCGGCTGCATCTTTTATACCCCTGGCGCACTGACGTCAGGGAAGAGGCGACAGCAGCCGACGCCGAACCTAGACTTTGGAATTCTGGCCAACTGAGGGTAGCCTGCCAGCAGGATAACCCAAGAGTAATGACTGCAACAGTGAATACACTCAAACATCTACATTTATGGTAGGTACACAACTGTACTTTATCTACCATAAAAGCCTTTCAAGCCAAGCTACCAACAACTGACTTATTTACTTTTCTCCTTTTGTTCTTTTAGGCTATTTTGAAAATACATATTTTAACTCAGAACAGGTCTGCTGCAACCTTACCATTCTCATACCTTCTAGCACAAACTTCCAGCCCCGTTATGTTCTCAGTAAAGCATACCAATTTAGTTCCAAACTAATTGCTAGAAAACATTGAAGTCTGCCATCACACATAAATAGAATCCTTCCATGCAAACAAATCATCCCACATAAAATCAGTTCCTTCAGCTAAACAGAGGAAAATCCCTGTACTACCTCTGCTTAATTGTGTTTCTTCTACTTCCTAACAATATCACGCAAAACCATTTTCCGTCTCTGCTGATCAACAATTCCCACCATTTTTGAACTCCTTTTAGAATCTCTTTTTAAGTGCTGGTAGCATCACAGACTACACCAACTTGACTCCATTCTGTGCATAAACAGCACTGATACTGTATTAATCACTGAGCTCTGCCTTAAGGACAATACTACAGATGTAAACACCATTTTTTACTTTTTTCCCAGGATACCAATGCATGCGGAGCTCCAGGCCTGGAACAAGATTGGGTGTAGGGGCCATGTTCCTGTAACAGTCCTTCATAACACTTGAACAGTGCTCTCCATTTAATGGTTCTAATGATCATGATCCCATCTGGGTAACACTATCCACTTCTCTGGGAAAGCATACAAGCTTTTCTTAGCCATGTCTTGCCACCTCTGTAATAAAAAGAAATTACAAAACCTTGAAAGAATGTGTAGTTGATTCCACTCTATTTGTTTAGAATACTAGGAGAATTTAGCCTCCTTGGCCCAGTTTGCAATGATATTAATTGATTTCTAAAGCATGTAGGCCATTTGCAATGAGCCAGCTGGGCCCATTGTAAATCAGACACGTGGACCTTTCATAATTTAATAATAATAAATAATCCCCAGTTAATCTCTTTCCTTTTAGTCTTCCCCATCCCAAGATGAGAATTGTTCCAGAATTGTTCCCACTTATCATGATATCCCTCCGATTGCTACAGGTAAGAATTCCCTCCTGTTTAAAATAACAGAGTAACATGGGGACATTAACAAACTGATGCAGAGTCACTGATTAGGCATGCAGCTTTGCACAGAACATTGATTAAAAAAAGTGGTTATTGGTGCCTAAATTGAAATGATAAGGAAGGATCGGGAACTAAAATAAGGTAAGAATGAGCTGGAGGTGTGCAAAGCTGCTCCACAGGAGGAACAAGAGTGGAAATTATTTCAAAAGTCTGTGGGAGTAGCTGAGGATGTAGAACAACAGGGAGACAGTTGGAGGCCAGCAACATGAAGCTGAAAAACAAAAAGAAAGGATCCAAAACCGAGAGGAAGACAGTCTGCTCTGAAAACAGAGATGCAATTGCATAATAAACTATTGGACCTGGAAAAAAAATAGGATGGCAGAGTAATAAACTGGTTGACCTTGAACTGGAGAATAGATGTAGATACTGCAATATCTGAATACTAGCCATAAAGGAGAGTGTATCTGAAGGGACAGCTGAGGGACTTAGAATGTTGTATCCATAATTTTAGCCATCACTGTTTACATCATTTGTTCAAAGAGCCCTTCTTCTTCTTCTTCTTCTTCTTTCGGATTTTTCCCGGTTAGGGGTCGCCACAGCGGATCACCTTGTCCGCACATTGAATGGCAGTGGAGTTTTACGGTGTCGAGTTGCCAGCCCGGCGCCCAACCTTCCACAGAAGGCACACTCACACCTAGGGCCAATTTAGAGTGTCCAATCCACCTGCAGCATGTCTTTGGGATGTGGGAGGAAACCGGAGCACCCGGAGGAAACCCACGCAACCACAGGGAGGACATGCAGACTCCGCACAGAAGGCACCCCAGCCGAGGATTGAACCGGAGAACCTCTTGCTGTGAGGCGGCAATGCTAACCACTGCACCACCGTGGCTGCCCATTTGTTCAAAGAGCCCTGATACTTATAATATATGCTTGTGAGCAGGCCTGTTTTCCTGATGACAACTTCTGTTATGTCTACAGTACAGGCTGCATTGCAACCAGATAAAAATATGAGCAGCTGTGCTAAACATTGTAGATACAAGAGCGCATAGGATCATAGGCTCATGATCATAGGAGGTTACTAGGCTAAAAGCCCTGGGGCCCTTACAAGCCTAGCCAAGAGTTTATCCCCAAAAATGAAACCTCAGTAAGCACCTGTCACCTCTGTCAATGAGGGACACAAGTAGAACCCCTGGGACAAGTTTTTGGTTTCCCATCCACTCATCAAGGTTGTGCTTGAAGATGATCAGTGAGGTACTCTGTTTGACATGTATGGGAAGTCTGTTCCACAGGTGGGGCAGCCTCTGAGAGACAAACCTGTCTCTCCAGCAGGTTTTGTTGATATAGCATATTAGATTTAGGCCTTTTGAGCAGGTAATGCGTGAGGGTTAGAGTTGGGGATATGGCACATCTCTAGTAAAGCAGAGTCCGATATTACCTTGTAGGTGAGACACGGATCACCTTGAGCAATCTGTACGATACTGAGTAGAGTGATAGTGATTTGAGCCTGTCCACATAGGGCAGGTGTTGGCGGCCATGGATTCTCTTTGTGAGCTATTTCTGTGGCCTTTCCAGTTGGTGCAGGTGTTTGGAGAGGTAAATACCAAATGGGGTGTTATGCTCAATTATTGGCCTAATGAGGGAGGAGTACAGGGTATACTCAATTATTGGCCTAATGAGGGAGGAGTACGGAGAGGTAATAACCTCCTTTTTTTCTGGATGCAGTCCCTTTACTTATGAGAGGAACCAAGTAAAAGGCTTTTCTGACCACTGCCGCTACATGATTGTCAAATGAGATTTTTAAGCTGAGTACTCAGGTCTCTCACCACAGGCTGTGTGCTTAGGGGGTTGCCATTGATGTGGTAATCAGTAGGGGCCATGTTTTTGCCAAGTGATATTACAATATATTTTTTTGCATTTAACTAAAGGCCATGACTTTGGCACCAGCTATTTGCTGCTGTGAGACCCTCTTGCAGTATGTTAACATCATTTGGGGAGTCAATTACAGCATCCAACTTACAGTTATCTGCAAACTTGTTTAACCACAAGCCTTTTGTCTTTGCCTGGACCTCTGAGAAGTAAATGACAAACAGTATGGGTCCCAGGACAGATCCCTGGGGAACACCACTAGTGACAGGTCTACTATCGGAGGTGGAGGCACCTGTTTTGACCTTGTGGGTCCTATCACTGAGCCAGATGGCCATCCACCTGATGAGACAGGGATTTACACCAAGTTGTGTTAGCTTTTCAATGATGCCCGAGTGTGGGATTGTGTCATAGGCCTTGGCCATGTCAAGGTAAGTTGTATGTACTGACTTTCCCTCATCCAGGGCCTTGGTGACGGTCTTAAAGAAGCCAGCCAGGTTCAATAGGCAAGATCTCCCTTTTTGGTAATCTGAACTGGGTGGTAACAAGTCCTTGGAGATTGCCTATGCCCTTGTTTATGAGATCCATAATAATACACTTCATGGCTTTACAAATCAGACTTGTCAGCCTAATGGGGTGATAGTTTCCAGGGTCAGTCAGTAGTGGCACCATCTTTGTGCAAGGGGATGACAATGGCAGTTCTCCACTTTGCTATAATGAAGCCTACACTTAGGCTGTGGTTGAATATGGTGCTGAATGGTGAAGATGGTTCTTGCTGGAGATGGTGCAGAATACAGCCTGGGATACTCTCAGATGACATGGAAGCTGTGTTCCTTGCCTTGGATAGGGCCTTTAACACTTGATCTACACAGATGTGATATGCGGGACAAGTATTGGGGATGATGAGAGGGCCTTTGGGGGGATGGGGGGGTAAAGTTTGCACTGAACCTAGCTGCTAGCAGGTTGGCTAAGTCAACAGGATCAGTGTAAGTGGTACCATTAAGTACTAATTCAGAACAAACCTGGGCTTTGCGATGGAGGTTCCTGACGTAACTGAAAAAGACTTTGTGGTTTCCCTTTGTTTTGGAGGCTAGTTTCAACTCATAACTGGCTTTGGAGGATGTTCTTCATCTCACATTGCTGCAGTCATAACCTGTGGGTAGTCCGCTGTCCTCGGTCAGCCCGAATACCAAAGTGTTAGGCTGGCGTCGGTCATGGTCGCTCAGATCTGACGTCAGTACGCCGTGGTACTAAAGCGCATGACCGACGCCATATCCTCAGTCTTTCTTGCCACGTGGTCCAAAGCAGAAGCAGCGTTTGCAAGTGCCGTTCGGCGTCCTGAAATTTTCGTATTCTGAGTTTCAGACCGAAGACCAAGTTGGGCTAAGTACCCCGTTGGGGAATATTTTTGTCTTTTCTTGCCTCAGTTAAATCCGGATGTCAGAAAAAGTTAATAATTGTATTTCTTGTGGGAAGCAGATATAGGGATTACCACTCTCTCTGTATTCCTTGCTTGGGGCCTGAGCACGACGTAGTCGGATGTCGCTTTTGTGCTAGATTTAATAAGCGCACCATTAAACGCAGGTTAGATTGTGCTAGACTTGTCTTCGGTAAGCGGTGTAATTACAATATGCCGTCGGATCCTCCGACGCCCGCTACCGCTAAGAAGCGTAAAGAAAAAACGTTAAAGTCCAAGCAGGATGAGTCGTCCGTTACGGACGCCGGTTCTTTGGAAACTACGGTGGAATCTGTGGATCCAGCCGAGGTTTCAGCTGAATCTCAGGGGGAGCCTTTAATCTTGCAGGATGTGGCCTCTCAGGAGTCGGGTCAGGCTGAGGGGGCCTCTCAGGTCTCTGTAGTCCCTTCTTTGCATAAGGTGGTTAGGCCTTCTACTTCTGTCTCTAAAGCACCTTCCAAGGTCAGGCCTGGTTTGTCTTCCACTGGTGTCAGCCCTAGTTCTGTACCTAAAAAGTATATGCTAAAGATGGCAGAGGATTTGATTACTTTAATCAGGGGTTCTATGTCCCCCCCCCGGATAAGAGGCCTAGGGTGGAGCCAGAGGTGGAAGGATTGGAGCATTCCTCAGATTACTCGGAGTCTTCGGCTGAGGACATTCAGGATTTTCCTCCTTATTCTGATTCGGATGCAGAGGATTCATGTCCTTCTGCTTCCCCTCCAGAGGATTTTTCTTTTTCTGAAACCCTGCATTCTATGAGGGAGCATTTTAAGTGGGAAGGTCAGGATTTCTCAGATTCTCGAAAGAGGCTTAGGGAATTTTTATTTTTACCACAGCATAGGCCCTTGGCTATTCCACCTGTTTTGGATGTTGTACAGGATGTTTTCTCTGAAGCTTCCCTTAATCCTGATTCTTTACCTCCTGCCCCTGTTAAACCAGACAGGTATTACAGAGTGCCAGAGGCTCATAAATATTTGTATAAGAGCCCAAGAGCTGACCCGGAGACTATTAGCCAGGGACCTAAGGGTGTCAGGGCTTCTATTGTAAAGAATCCAGTTCCTCTGGATAAAGATTCTAGAGCTTTGGATAGGTGGGGTAAAAAAGTGTATACCTCTTCCACTCTAGCGATGAGGGCTTTGAATTGCCAGTTTCATATGCTGAAATACCAGAATTTTCTCTTAAGTCAGTTAAAGTCTAAGGTAGATGCTTTGGCAGAGGGTATTGAGTGTAAAGAATTGCAAGATTTAGTTCATGCCTCTGATCAGGTGGGTAAGCATTCTTTGCAGTGTGGTTTTGATGCTCTTCAGGCTTCCTCCAGGGTGGCTGCCACTGGATCAGTAATTCGTAGGCACGCCTGGCTTAAGGATCAGAATTTGTCAGAGCATGTTAAAGCTCGAATTTTGGATGCTCCCCTTCAATCTGAAGTTCTGTTTGGTTCTCCTGTGGAGTCAGTTTTGAAGAAAATGGAAGACAAAGCTAAGTCCATGCAGACAGTTAAGGAATTTTTACAGGTGCAGCCCCCTAAATTTAGCAGAAATTGGCCGGCTAAGGGATGGGCTTATCCTTCTTCTGATTTACAGTCTAGGGGCAGATCTAGACGTGGTAGGGGCAGAGCTCATGCTCAGGGTTCTTTCAGACCGAGGACGTGGAGTTCCCCTGCACAATCTTCAGGTGAGGGCAGGGGTCAGCCTTTTCGTAAACAGACCCAATGACCTGTATCTTCAGCTGCCAGATCCCTCCTGTCTGGCAGCTCCTCTGGGAGGAAAGTTGGCACTTTTCAGGCAAAATTGGCTTTTAGTCACCCAGGACAAATGGGTGTTGGACATTATAGATCGAGGCTACAAGTTTTATTTTCACACCTTGCCTCCTTTCAAAGGCATGCCAGACGTTCCTCCTCAGCAAAAGGTGGAGGCTCACAAGCAGATTTCTTTACTTCTAAAAATGGGGGCTATCCAGGAGGTCCCTCCGTCAGAAGTGGGCCTAGGATTTTATTCTCGCCTGTTTCTTGTACCAAAGAAAGGAAACACTTGGAGGCCAATTCTGGATTTGTCTATTCTCAACACATACCTGGACATTCCAAAATTCAAGATGTTAACTTTGCAACAACTTCTGCCTCTGCTAGGCAAAGATCACTGGATGGTAACTCTGGATCTCATCTTCACATTCCTATCAGGCCCAGCTGCAGGAGGTTCCTGCGTTTTCGGGCTGGGACTTTACATTATCAGTTCTCTGCATTGCCCTTTGGCTTATCTACTGCGCCCAGGGTGTTCACAAAGGTCCTGGCTCCGGTGATAGCCTTCTTAAGGTTAAGGGGAATACAAATTTATCCTTATTTGGACGATTGCCTGATTCTTGCTCAAGACAAAGTCAAGTTACTTCACCATCTACAGTATGTTATGGCAGTGTTAAGGTGCCTAGGGTATTCTGTGAACGAAACAAAGTCCAGTCTAGTACCCTCTCAGGACATGTGCTTTCTGGGTGTGAGACTGAATACAGCCTCTCAGATGGCGTTTTTGACCCCGGACAAACAAAGAAATCTTACCCTTTACTTCCAACAATTGTCTCTACGGTCCAGGCTGACTACAAGGACAGTCCTTCAAGCCTTGGGGTTCATGGCATCTTGTATTCTGGTGCTTCCCAATGCCAAACTGCATATGAGGAAGCTACAATGGTATCTCAAAAGCGTATGGACTCAGCACTGCCACGATTTGGACACTGTCATTCAGATAATACCTTGCATTCAAAGGGAATTTTTGTGGTGGGCTCAGGAATGTCACCTAAACAAGGGACTCTCTGTGACCCGACCAGAGGCGAGCCAGATCTTAACGACAGATGCCTCAGACATGGCTTGGGGAGCACACTTCAATGGAAAATGGGTTCAAGACACGTGGCCTGCCAGACTTCAACATTTGCATATCAACATGAAGGAGATGTTAGCAGTCCAATTTGCATTGATGGCTTTCAAGGATCTACTTCACCCAGGACAAGTGTTGATTCAAACAGACAACACAACAGTCATGTGGTACATCAACAAGCAAGGGGGAACCCATTCATACCCTCTTTGCAGACAAGCTATGATTTTGTGGGAGACTGCTCTCAGTTTGCACCTCACTCTTCAGGCAAGGTTTCTGCCAGGAGCACAGAACTCCTTAGCAGATGTTTTGAGCAGACAGATGGTGGATTCCCATGAGTGGAAATTGGATCCTCATGTATTTCAACAGTTGACAGTGGCTTGGGGGACTCCAGACATCGATCTGTTTGCTTCTCCACTAAATTTCCAACTGCCAAAGTTTTGCACGAAGATGTTTCACCCAAAAGCTTGGAAAGTGGATCCTCTATCATTCAGTTGGAACAACCTTCACATCTATGCCTTTCCTCCTCTGCCTCTCCTTCCCAAGGTGCTCTTGAAGGTCAGACAGGACAAGCCCTGCATGATTCTAATAGCTCCAGATTGGCCACGTCAGCACTGGTACCCTCTGCTGAGGAGTTTAGTATGGGAGCCTCCTTGGCCTTTGCCATCAATTCCACACCTTTTGTCCCAGGCAAGCAATCATTTCCTCAATGTCAGGATACAGTCCCTGCATCTGACAGCCTGGCGTATTCTGTTCTAGACCCTGGGGGGTCGCAGCTTCCTCAACAAGTTTTGAATGTCATTTTGGAGGCCAGACGGCCTAGTACAAGGAAAGTTTATGCTGATAAATGGAGGAGATTTTTCTTTGGAGCAAAGCAAAGAGCTTTGATGTTTCAGTGCCTAATTTGAGTGTTTCACTTCAGTATCTTACAGAATTATTAGACAAGGGTTTGTCTTTCTCCTCTGTAAAAGTTCATGCTGCAGCCATTTCTGCTCACTATGACTGTGACCCACCATTATTCTCTCATCCTTTGTTTAAGCAATTTCTTAGAGGGGCAAAGAACATAAGACCCCCACGAGAGCTCCTACTCCTTCCTGGGATCTCAATTTTGTGTTGGAAAAACTCACTTTACCTCCTTTTGAACCTGCAGCTACATCTGAGTTGAAGTTTTTGTCTTGGAAGACTGCTTTTTTGTTGGCCATTACGTCTGCTAGAAGGGTATCTGAATTACAGGCTCTAATGGCAGTTGAACCCTTCCTGATATTTCATAAGGATAGGGTATCCCTGCGTACTAACCCTACTTTTATGCCTAAAGTTGTTTCAAATGTGGCCTTAAACCAATCTATTCATTTGCCTACATTTTATGCTGATCCCCAAAATAAAGGGGAAAAAATTTTGCACTCTTTGGATATTCACAGGCAGTTACGTTATTATTTGAGCAGAACTAAAGGGTTCAGGCAGTCTCAACAGTTATTCATTTCTTTTGCCTTGGGTTCACAAGGAAAACCTGTTTCAAAACAAACTATTTCTAAGTGGATTGGCCATTGTATTGCTTTTTGTTATTCTCATCATGGTAAGGAGGTTCCGGCTGGAATCAGACCTCATTCCACTAGAGCGACTGCCACTTCTACTGCTTTTTTAAGGGGAGTAGCTACTAAGGATATTTTGGAGGCAGCTACTTGGAGTTCAGTGCACACTTTTTCTAAACATTACCATCTCCCTCTTTATTCCAAGTCTAAGGCTGGGTTTGCCACTGCAGTTTTACAGGGCATGTTAGCAGCTCCTAATGCTATCTGATTTTACCAACCTCCCTTTACCTTTGCTTTGGGATTCTACCCACAGGTTATGACTGCAGCAATGTGAGATGAAGAACATAGTACAGTTTTGTACCTACCATAAATGTAGATGTTCGAAGATCCACATTGCTGCAGTCCAATTTTCCCTCCCTCCTTCCCCTCTGTAGTTTGGGGTGACTGGGTGGTTTGTGGTGTACCTATTGTTGCTATTTTGGTGATTGGGTATTTTTCTATTTTTGGCTATGGCCTTTCTTTTTAAGGCCTTCTGACATCTGGGGCAAGAAAGACTGAGGATATGGCGTCGGTCATGCGCTTTAGTACCACGGCGTACTGACATCAGATCTGAGCGACCATGACCGACGCCAGCCTAACACTTTGGTATTCGGGCCGACCGAGGACAGCGGACTACCCACAGGTTATGACTGCAGCAATGTGGATCTTCGAACATCTACATTTAAGGTAGGTACAAAACTGTACTTTTTCACTAGTGATCTAATTTTCTTGTTGAGGAGGAAGAGGGAGTTTTTCCAATTTGGAATTTGTTCCGTTTTACCCTTGGACAGCAGTTTCTTCTTTTTGTTATAAAGCCTGTTGATAGAGGATGTCCACCAGACAGGTTTGTGTTTCCTAAAAGAGCAGGTTATAGTTCTGTTGGGTATGGCTGAGTCCATGCAGTTGTACAAGTGCTTGGATACTGCACTGGCGTACTGTTCAGCATAGTTGTCTGCATCCTGTCAGGGGGGCGATGGTATGAAGCTACTGATAACCCTCCCTTAGGAGGTTGTAGTCCACTTTTGAGAAGCTTTTAGCCTGATTATTGTGAAGGAGGTATGGATTGTATTGCTTCAGGTTACTGTAGTGTTGATGACTCTTATTATCCCATTCATGGAATGCCAGTAACGTGGGTGACATCCTTACCTAAACTATTCCATGTGTCTTGTACTCTTGCCTGGTATAGTCCTCCTTCAGGAGCCTACGTTTGTACTACTTATGCACAGTGTACAGTAACGTGGGTGACATCCTTATCTAAACTATTCCATGTGTCTTGTACTCTTGACTGGTATAGTCCTCCTTCAGGAGCCTACGTTTGTACTACTTATGCACAGTGTACCAGTAACGTGGGTGACATCCTTATCTAAACTATTCCATGTGTCTTGTACTCTTGCCTGGTATAGTCCTCCTTCAGGAGCCTACGTTTGTACTGCTTATGCACAGTGTACCAGTAACGTGGGTGACATCCTTATCTAAACTATTCCATGTGTCTTGTACTCTTGCCTGGTATAGTCCTCCTTCAGGAGCCTACATTTGTACTACTTATGCACAGTGTCCTGAATAATTTTAGACTCCTACATGTAATAATTCTGTGCTATATTCTCTCCTACTCCAGCAATAACATCTCAACTTGAATACCCCTGGAGAAATATGTCAGGGAAGTGATGCCCCAGTCAGTTCTCATGTGTCCCATCCTTCACACAATGATTGGCATTGATGGGCATCCCATATGTAAGAAAAGTGGCAAAATCAGAAAATATTGGTACTGTATTATGGTTCCTGTTGCACTTTAAGGTGCAGGTCATTACTGTCCTCCACCCCTCAGTAGGATGTTGACAACTTGTGCTCTCCAGTGACTCCATCTTCAGATGGTTAAGCATGAGATGACAGTCCTCTCATTTGTATCAGTTATGCACACCTGTGGTGCGCTGTGCTTACTGCAGGGACCTAGGCATGTGCATGAGATGGTTTACAAATCTACACAGTATTTCCCAGGTGTGCTCATTATGCAAATCGAGTGATTCAGAAGCACTAATAAGATGATCCATAATTTGCATAACTGTTATGCTCACAGTAGATTTGTTTTACACAGTATAAGCATGATGAGAAGCCTTGTTTCTCATCTTGTTACAGAAGTAAACCACGGTAGCTGGGCTTTTGAATACTATTGGCTGATTTTACTGCAGCATCTGTTGGAGTAGGAGGGGGTACCTGCTTATATGAGTACTACTTTATGCATGCATTCCTTTGTAGTAAATTGTGTGCTCTTCATCCTGAGGCCTAGAAGGGATGTCAGTTGCCCAGCGTTTATAAATGTATTGCTCAAATTCTCTCAAGGGAAATATTGTATGTTTACTCAGTGCAATAGCCTCCAGGATTGTTAACAAAGATGTGAGACTCACCCAGAAACCATATTCAAAGTAGTGTTCAGTATTGTTGCAGTGTTGTGTGCCTTCCACATATGTCATTAGCCACAAATATCTGTAACAGTACTACTGTAATCATATGTCCTTTGGTCAGTTGTACTTCTGTTATTATGTTTGAGGAATGTATGCTTAGTACACCTACATGCCTGACATTTACTTAAAGAATGTGAATCCAGATATGTATCTATCAGGCCCAACCATACTAGGCTGAGTACTAGGATTGTAGTAAGTATTTGTAAGGACCATGCAGGAACAAAGCTGTTCATTCCATAACAACAGAGCTATGCCTGGAAAACAAAAACGGGTACAGAAGAAGGGCAATGTATCTGCTGGTGCTTTTGTTAATCTGCAAGCTTACAAAGGCTGAGACTCCGGTAGTAGTAGAGGTCCTCTGTCTCCAAGGTTGGTAGCTCCTTGCAATGTATTTCAGTGATCATCCCTTCTGTAATCATCTCTGGGGAGAAAATGTCAACAGTGTTAATGCTGTGGGTGACCAAGATTAGGAACATGATATGGTTTGCTACAGTGAGACAGAGATGATGCATGCTGCCATCCATAGAGCAGAGGTCCTGGCATGGGAACAGAGGACATTGGATGGTGGGCCACCTACTGAACTTCCCCTTGTGGAGATTGAAAAGTTCCTTGCCTCACTTAAAACAGTACCATCTCCACCGAGTCCCGTAGGGGGTCCCTATTAGCTCAATGAAAAGGCTAAAGATCGAATGGCTTAATGTTCGAAAATGCTGTTCTTTGGAATCGCTAGTGTGAGATCACGGTACAGTGAGGATTGGAAAATTTGCCCTTTCCTCACTGTAGTGCGATCTTGGAGTTGGTTTATGTAATTAGTGGGGGGGGGGTGCAGCCCCCCCACAATACTCATTTTGAAGAACGGCATTTTCACACACTAAGCCGTTCTATCTTTAGCCTTTTCATCAATCTAATAGGGACCCTCCTGTAGTGCACTAGCAGAATGTTGGGGCAGAGTTGGAGAGACCCCACCGAGTATTAACTGAAAATACCCCAAGTATGTTCTGTATCACAGTATTAATAGCTGCAACTCCTCCTTAAATATTAATCAGGGTAAAGTTTATACTGTCTGACATATGGCATACAGGGTACATCAATGTTCAAAGTTCAATATCAATCTGCAAAAGGTATGGTTAGAGGTATTGCTTATTAGCATATTTTCATAGTTGCAACTGTATCAGTTGCATGTACAGTTGTGGTGCTTTGTCCCACGTCCACTGTATATTTTTTTTGCTTTGTTGTTTTTCCAGATGATTCTTCATCTGACACCAGCACTGTGGAACTGCCTTTCTGTTGTCAGATAATAATAGTGTGGATGATTTGGTACACTCAGGCAGTGCAGAGGATGTGTTGGGTACAGGAGGTAGGACCCAGCATCCCCACCCAAAATATGGACACATACTCTATGCCTGTGTCCACCCATGAAACACAACCATCTGAGAGATAACTGGTTAAGGGGGACACTGTAGAAGAGGGAAGAGTATTTGACCCCAGTATAGCAATGTCTGTCTGTCCTTTACACTGTTGGGTGGAGCAGGGGTTGGTAATGGTACTCACTAGACATATGGTTGCTACCCTCCCTCTGAGGTTGGTGTATTAGTAGCTGCCACTCAGTGTATATGTGCAAGGCTGTCATGGAGGCACAGCTTAGTGCCATCACAGCCATGGCAGAGATGAAGGAGTGTTATCCAAGGTGTGTATACTGACCTATGAGAGTGTATGAGGATTGAATGTAGGACACAGTGGACCTTACATTGTATTCTCTGGGTTAGCTTGCAGAAGCAAGTGGCCATCTATGCAGACTGTCCTCCGCTATATCCACAGATATTCGCAACATGGCAGTGGAGGTGTGAGATCATGCTCCTGAAGTCCTAGCACTTCCATTGTGACATCTGTTGTGGAAGTGTTTATTGCTGGGAGAGGTCATCCCCGTGGTAGTGGCCATCATCATGCTGGTATATCTGCTAGCAGATGTCTGTCTAGGTCACACAGCACACAAGCATTTTGCCAAGGTCAGTGTAACTCCTAGCAGAGTCTGCTCTCATGTGGAGATGTGCAAGGGAAGATGAACTTTGCCTTGCCATGCTCTGGACCTGTCTACTAGGCCAAGCCACTTGTGCTGCACCTCCTGCTGGGGCTGTTTTTTTTGCAGATGAATATGATCCAGAACTTCACAAAAATAGAGTGACCCATACCCTTTAAAGCATTGACTACTGCCCATATCTGGTTCTGACACATCACAAAAAGCACTTTTTCCATTTTAGTCACCTCTTTACTTTCACACACATTTGCCAGTGAAAGACATGGATTCTACCACCTGTGCAAAAGATGATGATAACTATGCTTTGCAATTTTTGTACATAGTAACGTGGGTTGCATGTGTCTGATGAACAGTGCAGACAGCCTGCGTATGGGTAACCACAGTTGTATTAGGTTCATAGGTTCATACTAGGCTATTTGCCCTAGGGCATTTATAAGCCTAGCCAGAGTGTGTTTGTGTTTGGCTTTCGCCACCCATTTTAAATTAATTTTGCTATGCCTTTTTTTGAGGTTAGTATACTGTGCCTCTAACAGTGACACAGAAGTGATAGCCGGGGTAAACCTACGATCTCCCATCCACTCATCAAGATTCCTCTTGAAGAGAGTCAATGTGGGACTCTGCCTAACCTGGACTGGGATTTTATTCCAGAGTGAAGGGAGCCTCTGGGTTATGAATTTGTCCCTCCAGCATGTCCTATTTATTTCAGTGCTGAGGTTCAAGTCTCTCAAGCGCGTAGCTCGATGGGATTTGGATTTTCTGAGGTGCAGCATGTCCATTAATTCCGGGTTGGACATGGCTTTATATGTCAGGCACAGATCGCCTCTCAGCAGGTGGTATGCCACTGAGTAGAGCTGGAGTTTCTTTAACCGGGCAACATATGGCATCTGTTTGAGCCCTTTGATCCTCTTGGTGAGGTACTTTTGGGGTCTTTCCAGTTGCTGCAGGTATTTGGTAAGGTACATCCCAAAAGGGGCATTGTACTCAATTATGGGCCTGATGAGGGATGAGTAAAGAGGCACGATGACCTCCCCTGATCTAGATGTGAATCCCTTCATGATTAGGTGGGCTATATAAAATGTTTTTCTAACCACTTTGGCCACGTGGTTGTCAAATGAGAGATTGCTATCAACTTGGGTCCCCAGGTCCCTAATGACTTCTTCTGTACTTAATGGATTACCACCTATGTGGTAATTTGTGGGCACTTTGTTTTTGCCAAAGGGATGACTATACACTTTTTGGCATTTAGCTTGAGGCCATGGCTCTGGCACCAGTTGTCTGTTTCTATGAGGCCCTTTTGGAGGATGCTTGTGTCGGCTGGAGAGTTGATTATGGCGCCCAGTTTGCAGTAATCTGCGAACTTGGTCAAACACAGTCCTTCCATGTTGGCCTGTACCGCCGAGAAATATATACCGAACAAGAGAGGTCCCAGGACTGAGCCTTGTGGGATGCCACTTGTAACTGGTTTGGAGTCTGACATGGCTCCAGGAATTCTAACCATGTGGGTTCTGTCCTTGAGCCAGTTTGCAACCCATCTAGTGACATAGGGGTTTATATTTAAGCTGGTGAGCTTATCTATAGTGCCCGAGTGGGGTATTGTATCGAAGGCTTTTGCGAGGTCCAGGTAGGCTGTGTGGACCACCTTCCTCTCGTCAATGGCCTTGGCGACTGTTTCAAAGAAATTGACCAGGTTTAAGAGGCAGGATCTGCCCTTAACAAAGCCAAACTGGGTAGGATCCAGTGTCTGTAGGTCCCCAATATCTTTATTTATGAGGTCCATGATGATCCTTTCCATAGCTTTGTAGACCAAGCTAGTCAGGCTTATGGGGCGATAGTTTCCAGGATCCGTTGAGGCACCACCTTTGTGGAGAGGGACCACTGTTGCTGTACGCCACTCTTTGGGTACATATCCTGTAGTAAGGCTAAGATTGAACAGTAGTTTTATGTTTGGGTTTAGCTCTTCTTGGAGTTCATGTAGGACGCAGCCCGGGACACCATCTGGTCCCATTGATGCTGTGTTTTTTGCTTTGAAGAGGGCGGCTCTTACTTGAGCAACTGAGATGTCAGGGGGGCAGCACTCTGTTGGGATAGATGTTTGCCCTTTTGGTGGGGAGGGGGGATTATTTTTACTACAGTGTGTCTGCTTAACTTTTGTACAGTTATGTGGCAAAGCTATGTGCAGTGTGCTGCCTCCTTGCGTGCGCCATGGCATACTGTACCTGTCATGATCATCCCATGCTGCTGGCCTCCCCCTCTGATTCCTTGCCTGTCTCAGCCTCTGCTGCCTGTTGTGCTGGGAACTGCTGTATCTGTGAGAGGTCGTCCTGCTGTAACTGTTTCCTTATTATAACATTGTGTAACATTACATAACACAGTCAGTACTTTAGCACTAGTGATACGGTCATATTGCAAGGCAGCAATTGAGCAAATCAAAACAGTAAAAGTATGCCTTCAGCACCCCAAACACATGTTCTGTGATGTTTTTGGATTGTGATAGTACATGATTGTTACCATGTTCTGTTTGATTGTGTGGACTTCTTATTAAGCTAGGGTTCCAGTGCATATCCATCATCCCCAGCAAGATAGTGGTGAGTGAAGTCAGCCCTCAGAAATGGCTGGTACAGGTCACAAGTGTGCCCTCAGAAATGGCTGGTACAGGTCACAAGTGTGCCATACGTGAGAGTTGTGATAACTACTTGAGTATCCTGCACATACATTCTAGAGGATACCTTGTGCATTATAAACTACCTGGAGTTTAGGGAGTGAAACCCTTTGTGGTTCACATACTTCCTTCCCTATTCAGCAGGTGAGTTCTATTGCCCCTAGTACCAGAAGAAAAAGGTTATGTAATTGAACATGGTGCTGGCTGTCTCTTCTGGGGGTTTGTGGAAACCACACAAGAAGCATGGTGTTAATGAACTAATGGAATATTTTAGAGACAGAAACCTGGGACACCCCTAGTGTGTCCCCAGTAGGTCGCTGAAAGGTCTGTATGGCTAATATACATAAAGCAAAACATGATGTGATATCCACTGGGATATGTACCACAAGAATCCCACGGGGGTCCAGAAAAGGGTGACATGTGTCCCCAATCTGTTGCTTGGTGGAATTTCAACGTGGGACCAGTCCACTGTGTTATCATGGAAGGTATGAAATGATGTGTATTATCTGATGGTTCAGTGTCTCCAAAGATGACATTGTGCACCACCATGCATAGCATCTGCAAAGAGAACATCAGGCAGGCACATAATTGCTATGGCTGCTACAACCATTAACATAATTCAGTGATTTACTTGGCCTGAACACTGGCATTTATTCATGTTCAAATATAAAGCAGGCACAGTTCAGAGGCATGGGATTTAAACATTTCTGAATTGGTACATTAGCTTGGTTTATTACATGTTGGAATACTTCTGTGTGAACTACATTATGTGGCCATCTTCTTCTGTTGCAGTCATAT
The DNA here is from genome assembly GCF_019279795.1 of Protopterus annectens. Lineage (NCBI taxonomy): Eukaryota > Metazoa > Chordata > Ceratodontiformes > Protopteridae > Protopterus > Protopterus annectens. The sequence goes on from NC_056744.1 coordinate 1,659,198,587, forward strand.
GTCTGAATTGTACACAGAGTTAGCTATAGCTGCTTGTTGAGGGTGGGTGGGTGGGTGTACAGTAATTGATCCTCTTGTGATCTATTGAGTTTCATCTTTTAGAGCAGTAAGGCATACAATACATTATCGGATGTCCAGATCTTCAGAGTTTCTAGGGGCATAGCAGTACTTATGCTCCATGGTAGTATACGTGGATTTTGACGCAGGCTTTGTAGTGGCCCCTGTCTTGAGCACCACCTAGTTTAAAACTGCCCTTTTAGGAGGTGTGCACAGAATGTCATTGTTGTTTGTGTTAGAGGCTTGGGACAATGTCCATATTTCTTTAATTTTCTTCCCAAACCTCAAAGGTGGGCACAGGTCATTATAGCTTGTGTTGGACTGGGGACAGTGTGGTCATTATTCAACTTTAATCACAAATTTCAGATTGTGCACAGAGGATTTTTTTTTGTTTGTTTATTATGTAACTCCCTTTTAAATGTCCAGTGGGGAGACATGTAATAGGAATGTTGTTCCGTATCTGCGTTGATTCCGAGAATGATGTCTCTCTATTCCCATTTAGTACAATGCCCCATTATGTGTCCCCAGCCTCCACTAAGGATCTATTGCAAGGAGCAGCCAGATTTGCCCCCTCCCCAAGGTATGTATGCTCCTCCTTGCCCTGCCACTCCTCAGATGCCTGAGAAACTAATTGAACCCCAGTCACTTGCACCATTGTTAAGGATTTACCCCTTTATGCTTCCATGAAGCTAAAATCCAAAATTAATCAAAAAACATAAATGGATTCTTTAAAAGCAAATTTTCTTTGCTAAAAATGTTATACACTTTTTTTCAGAAACATCTGAATTAATTTTTCCTGTAAATTACAAAATACTTGGTCATAAGAAGAAATAAGAACCACTTGAAAGAGTTTAGAAAATGGACACTATGGTATCATCTTTAAACTGTGAGAGGATTCACTGAGCCTGAAGACCTCCTTTAGTTAAAAGAAGGAGGCATAATTGAAAAGGTTTGCTGAAAGGCCTGATCTCATGCAGGAGTCCATTGTAGGAACATTTTCCAGAGAAATGCTAATGAATAATAAACAGAACATGCTGGAAGGATAGATTCCTGTCCCAGAGACTTCCCATACTCTGGAACAGTCTACCTATCCATATCAAGCAAAGCTCCTCATTAGCACTCTTCAAGAAAAATCTTGATGATTGGATGGGAGATAGGAAAATCACCCCGGGGATCACTTCTGTGGCTCTGCTCGACAGGGGCACAGGAAAGTAATTTTCTTGGGTGGTGAAAGCCAGGGTACCTTTTGGCTAGGCTTGTATAGGCCCTAGGGCCAATAGCCTAGTACCTGCCTATGAATGCCTAGCTCAGAACAGAAATGCAATACTGCCAGCCAAATGACTGGTAATATGATTAGGATAGTTATACATTAGAGCAATGTATTTATTCTTATTCTGCTAAAACAAAGAAGGAATATTTTAGAAGCAGGTAGAGTTGTACATCTTGTCAGCTGTGCATTTCATTAAGAAATGTAACAAATGGGAAGCTAGAGCTGTAGTGTTAGGAAGCCTCAGAATGGGAAAAGAATCCTTGAGTGGAGTTGCTGAGTATGCAGAACTTTCAAAAGGTTTCAGCCTGAGAAGCTGTCTTTACAAGGAATCTCTGATGAAAGAGTTCATGACCAAGAAAGAGAAGAGTAATTAAGTCACTTTTTCTGAAATATGTTTGACTAATGATGGAAGCTATTTATCCAAACTGTAAGAGCAAATAGTTTGAAATGTAATAGGACTGGACATAAATGTGAACAAGGAAGGTATTGTCTTGGGCTGCCTCTCCCCTTTCCTCTTTCTGCTAGTTACAAGGATACCTCAAAGTAATACTACAGAAAGGGCTAGTACTTCAGAAGTATAATACTTTAATACTACAGAAGGGGCTAATACTTAAGTATAATACTTAAAAGACTTGTCATATGTAGCAGCTGTTAAAAGTAAATGTTGAGGGTTAAAAAAAATTGTATAACTGTGGAAGTCCGGACATGTTTATGAATTGTGTACGGTTCTGGTATGTGGGGATTGTCTACTGGCCCTGCACAATCAAAAACTCACTTTCTGAATACTCCTAAAAGTTTCAAGATGCAAAATTTGTGGGTGATGGCTAACAATGGAAACTTCACAAGCTATGACATTTAGCCTAGGGTCTTTCAGGTTTAGAGAAGTTCCTTTGTGAAGAAATGCACAATTTGACCTCAGGGGGAGAACGATGGGGCCTTCATGATCTGTGGAAGGGCAACAGGTAGAAACCGGGAAAAAAAAGAAACTGTCTAAAGGGTTCCCAAACATAAAGCAATACTTGGGTGATAATATAGGAAGAAAGAATAACATTGGCATAATGTTATGTACACTGAGGGGGTGTTTACTTTTAAGGGGTTAAGGTAAAAAAGCAACATTTTTACAGTTAGGAACACTCAACTTATTCACATGCATACATCTAGTCTGTGGTCTTGGATGCCTGTGTGCTGGGAAGCTTCTATATAGCTTCCTTGGTTGACATTTTATTACCAACAACTTATGATTTTAACATTTACTTTATGTCCAGCACATTGGTTGGTATTTTATCATCTTCAGTTGATTGATTTGTCTTGTAAAAGTATCAGATATATTGTCATAAGCTCTTATTCATAAGGGATGCCAAATACAACTAGCTTATTAGTCCCCAGGACAACCAATGCAGATGGCAGCAGTACTTCCAGCAACTTCAGAATTAAGAAAACACAGCAAAGGGTGTACTGCTACATGCTCCATTATGATTGAAGAGGAAGAAGACCCCACCCTAAATGTAATAACCACAGCACTAAGGAACATTAAGTCAAGGAAAACAGGCTCAAATGAAGTCACTGCAGATATGATCAAAATATTAGCTGAGATAGGGGAGAAATGACTCCTGAAGGTACTCATAGCAGTGTGTTGAGAAAGGTATACACTGGAATTTTAATGCCAGTGTAAAAAAAAAAACAAGGGGTATTCAGAATTGTGGGTAGCATAGAGGTATCAAATGCCTGTCACACTGCATGAAAGTGCTAGAGAGGATGACTGATAAACTAATATGCAGAGTAGTGTACAGTAAGATGGAAGATGAGCAGTTTTGCTTCAGATCAGGATACAGCACAACTGAACCAATGTCTGCAGTGAGATAGATTTTGTAGGGGAAGCTAGAGATAAGGAAATAGTCCAACTGGGCAGTCCTATACTTGGAGAAAACATTTGACAATTTCACAGTAAAGCTTATTTGCACAGTCCTGAGATGGTTTGAAGTCACAGAAATATTGGTACAGTTAATGCAGACTATGTACAAGCACCCTCTGACACAAATACTAAATATTCAGATTCAGGGTTTCCCAGTAGCAGTGGTTGTGCACCTGGGGTCAGCTTGACATTCACTGCTATTCATATTGGTCATAACTACATTAATGGATAGTTTGGGGTGGACAGATCAACAAAGTTTATGTCTGCAGATGATGTTCCATTACAGGCAGCCTCTGAATAAGACCTTCAGAAAACGATAGGGGGAATGGAATGCAAAACTGAAGGCACACTTGATGAAATTTAGTACAGACGAGGTCTTTTTAATGGCAAGAAATTGGGACATTTTAAGAAGATGAAAACTGAGATAGAAGTGAGCAGTTTAACAGTTTCTTGGGGGTAGTTTATGAACATGTAAGCCTGAATGAGGAGTTCAAAGCTAGAACAGAGGAGCTGCAGCCATCTGGCTCAGAGTGCCAGCTGTAGTGTATGACAAAAGAGTGACACAGAAGTTGAAAAGTTAGGTATACCAAACAGTAGTACAACCAGTACTGCCATGTGGTACAGAAACCTGAGCAGTGAAGGCAAAGCATTTGAAGCTAGAGGTAATGGACATGAGGTGCCTGAAACAAGTGGCAGGATGCATACTGTGGGACAGATGAAAAAATGTTGACATCAGAGCAGAAGTCAGAGTAGCTCCAATTAAAGACAGTTTGGTGAAGAAGATTGGGGAGATAGAGATGAAGGGAAGATGAAACTGGGATGTGCAGCAAAGAGATGGATGGACTTTGTGAGAAACAACCTGTGATAGCCAGGCATGAGTATCAAAGAAAGTAAGAACGTGGCACTGAAACAAGAGAGAGAGATGGAGAGAGAGAGAGATGGCGACAGTTGACATGTCACAGATCCCCTTGTTGAAAATGGGGAGAAAGGGTTTGATGATGATATTGTCTGCAGGCAGATCCCTAAGGACTCACAAACTAAACTCATTGAACTACAGATCACTCTGGATGGGATTAATTAGCAACTAAAAGCTTAATACAAACACGTCTTATTTCTGCCACAGTCACCATGTAATATTGAAATGATGTCCCTGTTAAAAACATACTTCATTATTCTGAGTGCATTCATCTTCCCTTCACTAAACTGGGACACCTATACCTCCAATGGAGTTTGTATTCAAAAACTCCTAGACTTAATGAATAAGAATTCTTTTAAGAGGTTGGTAAGTAAACCTTGTGGAAAACACAGCATTCTTTACCTGATACCTACAGAATGACTGTCTCTTGCACTTCTCTGGTATCTCATTCTCCATTGAAGTCTAACAACAAATTTGTGACCTTCTTTAAAATCCTAAAAGTCCCTACTACAAGCCCCATTAAAGATAAAGGCCACAAACACACTAACCTTAAGCTACGTGACAAAATATTTAAATTCACTTGTGACTGCTCTTCCACTGAGCTTAGCACAGCAGTGAAACTCACTAGAAAATTCTACATCCATTTACAAAAATGCTTCAGACTCAAGTATCAAGGGAAAATTCAAAAACAAACAAGCCTGGTGGTCCACCACCATAAATTTATACAACAAAAAGGTTCCTTAAATTATTCAGTAGGTGCAAAAATACTAAATAATATTATCAGGTCTACTAAATGAGACCATGAACTTAGGTTGTCATCTGTAGCCAAAGATAATTATAAATCCTTTAGCTGTGTTAGAAAACTAAGAAAGAATACCTTACATTGCTCTGAACTTATTCATAATGATGCCTCCTACTCTGACCCAGTAGGCACTGACAATATCCTTGCAAACAAATGTATTGTTTTTTTAACTATTTTATTAAAGTTTATATATTCAGAAAATGTATATTTAAGATGTATAGAAATGCAAGTGTTAGAAAAAGGAAAAAGTCATACAATGAAAAACAGAATTTAGGAATACAGCAAAAACAAGTATTTCAAAAGTGTCTACTATACAATATGAACATTAATAAATTACAAAAAATAACATTTATTATACAAGTATTAAGAGTTATTTATTTAACAGTTCTTTAAATTTCATCTAAGAGTTGTTTCAAGATGAAATTCTGGTTGTTTTTTTTTATTGTTTCAAGTTATAGGTGGCAAACTTCAGTTGCAAGAGTTTTAAATCCATTCAGGTTTGGAGAAGATTCATTTTCCAGTTGCTGGTGATAACTTTTCTTGCTGATGTTCATCGTGTGACACAGCTGCAGTCATTACACTTGGGTTATCCTGCCGTCAGGTGGTTCCCCAGTCGGCCTGAGTTCCAAAGTCTTGGTCCGGCGTCGGTTGCTGTCGCTTCTTCCCTGACGTCAGTGCGCCAGGGGGATATAAGATGCAGCCGACGCCATTTTCTTCAGTCTTTCTTGCCGTGCGGTGCCCGAAGCAGAAGCAGCTCGCCAGTGCCGGTCAGCTGACTCCTGAGATTTTCAATCCGAATCCAGAACCGAAGTCTTCTAAAAAGCTAAGTACCCCGTTGGGGAAACTTTTTCTTGCCTCAGACCGATGTCAGTAAAAGTTAATAATTGTATTTCTTGTGGGAAGCAAATGCCACATAAGGATTTTCACTCCTACTGTATTCCATGCCTAGACCCAGACCACAACGTCACTGGTTGTTGGTTTTGTGCTAGGTTTAACAAGCGCACTATTAAACGTCGGTTTGATTTTGCCCAACATTATTTTGGCAGAAAATTTAATTACACCATGTCGTCGGAACTTCCGACGACCGGAATTCATAAAAAGGACAAGGACAGGCATCCGAGGCCCAAGGCTGACGAGGCCTCTTCTAGGCCGGTCGCAAGTTCTCCAGTTTTCAGCGAGGCACCTACGCAGCCCCTGACGACCGCTTCAGTAGAACCACAGACCACCTCCGACTCCCACGTGGAGCTGGCTGGGCCTTCGGACGCTCTTGGTATTTAGATTACCAAACTTAATCCTACAGGGGGAACCGAAGTAGCTGAACAATCCACAGCTTCAGCGGGTGTTTTCAGACCTACCCAGTTAACCATTAAACCCTCTGTTAAGTCTAAACCTCCATTGAAAGCAAAGAAACAGACACAGCAATCTCCAGGGCAGGCTTCCATGCCTAAGAAACAAATGCTAAAAATGTCCGAAGACCTAATCACCCTGATCAGAGGGTCCCAACCCCCTCCAGATAAAAGGCCCAGACAAGATGCAGACTATGAATCTTCAGACCAGGTGTCCATTTCCTCAGACTCCTCCTCAGACCTAGGGTATTCCTTACCCCCTTATGAGGATTCTGATGCTGAGGAATCAATTCCATCAGCCTCTCCGCCTAAGGACTACTCCTTTGGGGAGACCTTACATACCATGGGGGAGCATTTCCACTGGGAAGGCCAGGATTACTCAGAATCCAAGAAAAGGCTCAGAGACTTCCTTTTATTGCCCCAACACAGACCCCTTGCTATTCTGCCAGTGTTAGATATTGTGGATGATGTGTACACTGAATCCAGCTTAAACCCTGACTCCTTACCACCAGCCCCAGTTAAGCCAGATAGATATTACAGAGTCCCCAGATAGATATTACAGAGTCCATGACTCCCACAAATTTCTATACAAAAGCCCTGTTGCTGACCCTGAAACTACTTCTCAGGGACCCAAAGGGATTAAGGCCTCATCAGCTAAAAACCCAGTTCCCCCTGACAGAGATTCCAGATCATTAGACAGATGGGGCAAGAAAATTTATACATCTGCAACTTTAGCCATGAGAGCCTTGAATTGCCAGTTTTGCATGCTAAAATATCAGCAATTTTTAATGTCTCAGTTGAAACAAAAGATGCTTCCAGACTCAGATCCTCATAATTTGAAAGAAATGCAGGATTTATTGCATGCAGCTGAACAAATGGGAAAACATACTTTGCAATGTGGTTTTGATTCCTTAGAGGCCTCCTGCAGAGCAGCAGTTACAGTCTCTGTCATTAGAAGGCATGCTTGGTTAAAAGAACATACGCTACCAGATCATGTTAAGGCCAAACTACTGGATGCACCTTTGCAGCGGGATGTGTTGTTTGGAGTTAAGGCAGAGGAGGTTTTAAATGGAAGATAAGGCAAAATCTATGCAAATGGTCAAAGATTTCTTACAGGTTTAGCAGAAATTGGCCAACAAAAAATTGGTCCTTTCCAGTCACAGACAGACCTCAAAGGGGCAGATATAGATGTCCAAGAGGTAGAGGTCAAACACAAGGCCCTTACAGACCTCGACAATGGGGTACACCAGGCCAGAAAGAAGGGGAAGACAGACCTCAACCTTATAAAAACAGTCTCAATGACTTCCCACTACAGCTGCCAAGCAACCCTCTCTTGGCAGCCCCCTTAGGAGGAAAACTGGCTCTTTTCTATCACAACTGGCATTGCATTACCAAAGACAAATGGGTTCTCAACACCATATCTCAAGGTTACAGGTTCCACTTCCACACACTTCCAAGGTTAAAAGGAATGCCAAATCTGCCACCAAATCAATGGGCAGAGGCTCAAAAACAAATTACAGCACTCATGGACATGAGAGCTATTCAAAAGGTACCACCACAAGAGCAAGGACAAGGATTTTACTCAAGACTCTTTCTGGTTCCCAGAAAGGACAAAGTCTGGAGACCCATTCTGGACCTTTCTTCTCTGAACACTTACCTGGATATTCCGGAATTCAAAATGTTGACACTATAGCAGCTTCTTCCCATGCTGGGCAAGAAAGCTTGGCTCGTGACTTTGGACCTCAAAGAGGCATACCTGCATGTCCCTATCAGACAAAACTGCAGAAGATACCTCAGATTTCTAGCAGGTTCAATGCACTATCTATTCTCTGCACTGCCCTTTGGCTTATCTACTGCACCCAGAGTCTTCACAAAGTGCCTGACACCAGTAATTGCATTTTGCAGGCAAAAAGGAATTCAAATTTACCCATACCTGGATGACTGCCTAATCCAAGCAGAGAGCAAGGACATTCTTCTAAAACATCTGGCTAACGTAAAAAAGTTAAGTTGCCTGGGGTACACAGTAAACGAAAAGAAATCAAAACTTGTGCCCTCACAACAGATAATATTCCTGGGTGCTAGTTTAAACACAACGGCCCAGATGGCTTATCTCACGCCAAACAAGCAAGGACAACTGATTCAGTATTTTCATTTAATGGCAACAAAGACCCAACTCCCTGCAAGACAAATTCTGCAGGCCTTGGACTACATGGCATCTTGCATACTACTAATTCCATATGCCAGACTGCATATGAGGAAACTACAATGGTATCTAAAGAGTGTATGGTCTCAACATTGTCAAAATTTGGAAACAGTTATACTACTAATTCCTTGCCTACAACAGGAGTTTCAATGGTGGGCTCAAGCTTGTCACCTCAACAAGGGACAGCCTTTTACTCAACCCACAGCCAGGCAGACACTGACAACAGATGCATCGGATTGCGCCTGGGGAGCACACATGGCAGGAAAATGTATTCAGGGTGAGTGGCACGCTGAACAAAGACATCTCCATATCAATCAAAAAGAGATGCTAGCTGTACAAAATGCAATTATATCTTTCAAGGACTTGCTACATCCAGGACAACTACTAATAAAGACAGACAACACCGCATTTATGTGGTACATAAGCAAGGGGGCACACACTCCTACCCCCTCTGCAGACAAGCCATGAACTTGTGGAACACAGCTTTAAACTACCAAGTTCATCTGCAGGCACAATTCCTGCCAGGAGAGAAAAACACAGTGACAGACGACCTAAGCAGAAACATCATGGATCCTCACGGATGGCAATTGAGTCCATAAATATTCAGAATGATAGCACAAAAATGGGGGAAACCAGACATAGATCTGTTTGCATCCCCAATGAACTGCCAACTACAGAAATTTTGCACAAGGAGCTACCGTCCACAAGCATGGAAAGTGGTTGCCCTCTCATTCAGTTGGAAAAAACAAGTATATGCTTTCCCTCCTTTACCTCTCCTTCCAAAAGTACTCATAAAAGCCAGGCAGGAAGAGCCAAAGATGATCCTGATTTCACCAGACTGGCCACGCCAGCACTGGTACCCAATCTTAAAGAACTTAGCACAAGAACTGCCCTAGATTTTGCCTCAAATCCCACAGCTGTTGACGCAACACAACAATCAGATACTTCACAGCCAGCTAAAGACCTTAAATCTAGCTGCATGGAAAATTCCTTAACCAAGCAAGCATTGCCTCTCTCCAAAGCTGTTATGGATGTCATTCGGGAGGCCAGAAGGCCTAGCACCAGGAAAGCCTACTCTGATAAATGGAAGAGATTCTGTGCCTGGAACCAAGCACACAGCCTTGACCCTCTTGTCCCAAACATTCCTCAGATACTTCAATACTTAACTGAGATGCTGGACAAGTGCCTCTCCTTCTCATCCAGCAAGATTCATGCCTCAGCCATTTCTGCTCATTACAACACGGATCCACCAATTTTTTCAAATCCTTTGCTCAAACAGTACTTCAGAGGGGCTAAAAACATAAGACCGCCCCGCAGAGCACCTACACCAACTTGGGACCTCAACTTTGTTTTGGAAACATTAACTTTACTTCCTTTTGAGCCTGCTAACACAGCAGAATTAAAATACATCTCTTGGAAGACTGCTCTGCTACTGTCAATAACATCAGCAAGAAGAGTTTCAGAATTACAGGCACTAATGGCAATGGAACCTTTCCTCATCTTCCACCAGGACAGGGTGTCCTTAAGAACTAACCCTACATTTATGCCAAAGGTGGTATCAAGTGTGGCTCTAAACCAAACTATTCACTTGCCAACTTTTTATCCAAAACCACAGAACAAAGGGGAGAGACTACTACATTCATAGGTTCATAGGTTCATAGGTTTATACTAGGCTATCTGCCCTAAGGCATTTATAAGCCTAGCCCAAATTATTGTGGCTTACGCCACCCCTTATATGAAAAAATACTGTGCCCATTAGTTTGTTGTGCCTCTGTCCAGCAGTGACCCAGAGATGATTCCCGGGGTAAACCTACGATCTCCCATCCACAGGTCTAGATTTCTCTTGAACAGAGTCAGCGAGGTGCTCTGCCTCACATGGACCGGGATTTTATTCCACAGCATAGGGAGTCTCATTCACAGACAGTTACGCTTCTAACTGGACAAAACCAAAGCTTTCAGAAAATCTGAGCAATTATTGGCAGCATACGCTGCAGGAGCACAGGGAAAAGCCATTTCAAAGCAGACTATTTCCAAATGGATAACTCACTGTATACGTTTTTGCTACACCCACCATGGGAAACCTGTACCTAGCAGCATTAGATCTCACTCCACCGGGGCAGCAGCCACTTCAACTGCCTACCTCAAAGGAGTGCCTACCAAGGATATTTTAGAAGCAGCAACATGGAGTTCTGTACATACCTTCACCAAACATTACCATTTGCCTTTATATTCCAAATCCAGAGCTGGCTTTGCCACTGCTGTCCTGCAGGGCCTTATAGCCACTCCTAATGCCTTATAGATCCATTCTTCCTACCTCAGCTTTGGGATTCCACCCAAGTGTAATGACTGCAGCAGTGTCACATGATGAACATAGTACAGTTTTGTACCTACCATAAATGTAGATGTTCGAGTGTAGATACTGCTGCAGTCCAGGTTACCCTCCCTCCTTCCCCTCTTACTTTCTGATACGTACCTAGATTTTCTACCCTTATTTCCTAAAGGGAGTATTTGCTGGTAATTAAAAATGGTTGTTTGCTTTTCTATTATATATTTTACTAGCAATTTGAAAGGCCTACCTATTTGGGGGCACCTGACATCTGGGGCAAGAAAAACTGAAGAAAATGGCATCGGCTGCATCTTATATCCCCCTGGCGCACTGACGTCAGGGAAGAAGCGACAGCAACCAACGCAGGACCAAGATTTGGAACTCAGGCCAACTGGGGAACCGCCTGATGGCAGGATAACCCATGTGTAATGACTGCAGCACTGTCTACACTCGAACATCTACATTTATGGTAGGTACAAAACTGCACTTTGCTAATATACTCCATAAGAGTGGGTCCTTTATCTTTAAACACAAGCAGATATTGACATATTAAATAAAATTAGTAATTTAGATAAAGTGAATTTATCATTAAATAAAGCTTGTAATGATAGATCATTATCATCCCAAAATGGTTTAATTGCAATATGTTGCCAATCAACTTTAACATTTGACTTACATCTCCAACATTCTACTTTCGTATTGCACATTAATTTGACACTGTCGAGTGATAAAAGCTCTATGCATGAATTTTCAAGAGAACAATCTCCATTTTAGTGGGGAGGTTTTTGCTTTGATGATAATAACATTAATTTTTTCTCATTAATAATACTTTTCCAACTGAAGATAAGTTTAAAATTATCCCAGTAAGTAGGTTATAATATAGAGATTTATCTTTAACCACTTTATACAATTTAGATAATACTCTCTTTCCCACTATATTCTGTTGCATCCAAATGATCAAAAGTTCAATAAGTTTAGAGAATTTCCAACAGTCGGTTGCATTGAATTAACTCTAGTTTCAGTTATTGTCTTAAGTTTTGAATGTCCAAATATATATTATTAGTTAAATCAAATTTATCTATTATATAATTAACTGATTTCAGTTTTTCACTATCCCATCAACTGGAATCAATATACAAGGTTTTTCTTTTTAAGAGTTATCATTGATAAGTTAAAAGTAGAGATATTATTCTGGGTATAAACTATGAGAAACAGGAGAAAAAGCCATGCTTTGCATTCTGGATATCTATAAATACAATTTCTAAAAGTTGTCATTATCATTGAAATGTAGGATAAATTGATTGCTTACTGTTATCTGAAAAGTAATATTTTAGCAGCCAGTGCATAATATTGTTTAACATTAAATGATGGAGCGAATTTGTCAAATGAGTGGTTGTCAGCCAAATGTTTTCTAAAAACTCTTTCCATCTTGCTTTATAATTAATATTTAACCAGAGATAAATTTTTAATGATTGATGAAAGGGTGTATAATTCTAAATCTGGTAAACTAATGCCACCGAAAGACCGATCTCTAACATGATGATTCAAAGCAACTCAAGACTTATTATGATGCCAAAGAAATCTCAGGATTAATGAATTAAACTCTTTTATACTATTTTTAGGGGGAGGAAGAGATAGGGATTGAATTACATATACAACTTTTGGCGGAATAATCATTTTATTTATGAAAAGTCTGTCTTAGATAGTCAAAAAAAGTCTTGTCCCATTTGTTAATAAGATTTTTTTATAGAGGTTACACAGCTATTGTAATTCAGAGTTGTGATACTGTAAATGTCTGTTAATGTTATCCCTAAATAGTTATTTTTTTTGTCTTCTAAAATATATTTGAAAAAAAAAAACCTTTGTCCATATCATAAATATTGGGTTTATAGGTATGTTTTATCATTAAAACTAGGTGCAGACTTTTCCTGAAAGCTTTCTATTGCATTAAAACAACAAAGAGGGATGAATAACTTCCATTCACAGTCAGAAGAATATTGTCAGCAAAAAGTTTTGAAGTTTAAGTACCTGTTTAACTGTATGCCTTTGATATCTGAATTTGATTTTATGTAATTTGCAAATGGTTTCATAATTAAAGAGCAATGGTGACAAAAGACATCCCTGTTTAGTTCCTTTGGTAATCCTAATAGACTGTGAACTAAATGGACCTATTTTTATGTAAGTATAAGAATTCTGATAAAGGAGGTTAAAGGAGAACCACACCCACAGACTCAAAAATATGTTTAGTTCATAATGGTTTGGTGTTTCCTATATTTTAACAGCACTCTGGGACTATTTACAAGTTTTTAAATATTTTTATACTTAATTTCTGAGTCTGACCACATGGGGGCCTGGCATCTTGAAGTAATTCTGATTGTTTGGGCTGCCTCTCGGTATCCCACAATGCAGTGCTTGTCTGTAAATAATTGCATCACACAGGCCTCTTTCTTCCTAAAGCTCTTGTCACTGCATTTATTTTAAATGCATACACTGCTGTCTTTCATTCAGTTAGTTTTAAGTAACATTTCATGCCATTCAATGACTACTGAAAACACAAACAGTGCAAATGCCACAGAACAGACTGAGTGCTTTTTGCTGGTGCTGCTTTTTAGAATGGCTAAACTGCAGTCTTTTGTGAAGCCTGAATTGTAGTACTTTGACTCATCTCCCATCCCCTTCATACCTAGCTTCCCTAGCTGTCAAAGTGCTAAGGGTAATTTCAGCTGTTACCTGCTATGATTGAAAGCTCACAGCAGGAGACTTGACTCATGTTATTTCCTTGCTCCAGCCTTTACTTTCTGTATGGGTAGGGAAGGACCAGGGATCTGCATCACAGCCTGGGTGGGTTTTATGATGGCTGTGATGATGTCAGGGAAAGTTATTGGCCAGAAAACTACCTGTATTCTGTGGCCTTGATGACATCAATGAATTGGAGACTGCAGCAAGCTTTTCCAGGGCGGGATAAAAATCTTTTGAAAGTGAAACCATCACATTACAGTAAGGCACTGTTCTAGTGGAGAGAAACAGTTCATTTAAAATATTTTAAATGCTGTATTGTTGTTTATTCATAGCAGCAAGGGAGAAAAAGGACAGAGAAGTTGAGTGTTTAATAACAGAACCCCATTGTTATTTAATAAGATGTAATACATTGTTTGAAAAATGACATTGTTCTAAAACTACTAAAAGACCATTCCAATTAAGTGAGTCAAAGGCACTATTAATATTTAAGTTTATTAGTGTTAAGCTATCTTTTATGCTATTGGCATACTCCATTATTCTTAAAATTATTTCAATATTATCATAAGAGCTCCTATTATGAAACCAGTTTGGTCATTGTTAATCAGAAACAGTAAAAACAATGCTGCATTCTGCTGGCATGAATACTCATAAATATTTTATAATCAATATTTAATAAATAAATTGGCCTATATGAAGAACAATCTAAGATCTTTAGCAGCTTTTAAAATTGGGGAAATAAGGCTGCATTTCCAAGGTGGAAGAATGATTGATAGACCTTTTAGTATGGAGAAAACTTTGAGCAGAATAGTTAAGGCATCATTATGCATTAGTTTATAAATTTCATTTATTATACCATCATTACCAGGGGGCCTTATTACATTTTAGTTTATTAATTTGAGCTTTAATTTCTGACTTCAAAATTGGCTCATTGCTTTTTTCATCTGGTCAGATAATTTATTTTTAGTATTATTTCTGATGAAAGATTTAATCATTTTTGGATCCATTTTAGGATTATATTGATTGATTTTATTAAAGTGAGATCTAAATTCCCTGAGAATGTCCTCTATTTCTGTAACCTTTTTCTTACTATTTGGAGAATATATCTCCTTAATATGATTGGATTTTATTAGCATTTTTGTTCTCGTAGCTAACTTTTGCATAGATTTTGGATTAATAGAATAGTTAATTATTTTAATCCTTTGTAGATTTATGATAGTTTTATGATTAGGGATTTCTAGATATTTACTGTTTAAATTAATTTATTTTGTTACATTGGAAATCCCTTTTGACTCTAATTTTAGTTTATCTACCATTTCTTGTAAATCAATTAGTTCTCTATCCCATTGCTTTTTCTTTAGAGCATGTCAACTCGTGATTTTACCGTATAGATATGCTTTTAAGGCATCCCATAAATCTCTGAGATATCTTCTTTGTAGTTAAATTCAGTAAAGGTCTGAACTTCCTTAAAGAAATCTTTGAAATCTTTTAAGTTATACAGGCAGGTATTGTTGATGGGAATATTATTGCTAAAATTAAGTTAATTCAAAAGTTATGCCATTATGCTAAGAAAGGGGGCAAGAAACCGCTTTAAACTTATATAGTTTAGTAATTAAATTATTCGAAGTATAAAGTCTATTTGTGATTGTGATCTATGTCTGTAAGAAAAATGAATAAAGAAAAGCAAATCTGGGTCTGAAAATTAATTTCAATCTTTAATATTAAATAGTTTTATACATTCTGCTAACGCTTTTGCTGAGGCAGGTATCCTTCATTTTTAGTAGAATTATACTTGACATCTTTTAATATACAATTGAAATCACCAACCAATATAATGCTAACTTTTGAAGTTTGAATAATCTGGTCTAATTGATGTTTGACAGTTATGACTCCAATTCCAGGGATCCAGTAGACGTTATTGAAGGTGTATAGTTTCCTTTTAATTTCTAGAGTTACTGAGCAAAACATATCTTTTTAATCATTATAAGTACTGAGAATTTTAGGTGTAGGTAAAGAGCTTCTCCACAAAATGACCATCCCCCTTTTTTTCTGACTGTAATGTGAGCTAGAAAACACCGTATCATTTTTGTACAAAGTCTAAGTCTTCTTGTAACAGATGTGTCTCCTGCAAAAAGATAACCTGAGAATTAATTAATTTTAGAAACTTGAGTTACTTGTCTTGCAACCATTATTTAAAACTTAAACTATTAATATTAATGGATATGTACTTAACATATGTCGTATATAAAAAAAATACATATATCAAAATTCTAGTGGTATGAAAATATCAATGGAACATGGAGACAATTTTTGAACTGTATTTCAGTAAATATATGGCTAATAAGACTGAGATGGTTAACAATATAATTAATAATAGTAGACACTAATAAAAAAAAGTTCAATAGAGATTAAACATAAACATCTGTTACCCTTCTTTCTCCTCATGAAGTCTAACACTCCTAGTTTGAATAGCAAAACTATCCAAGACCAAACAACAACAGGTGAAACAGAAGACAACGAATTACATTTAACTATTTAAATGTAAACCCTAGCATATTAACATATAGAAAACTAAATAAAATACCTAATTAAATTAAGTTCAGGATATGAAATTAACAAAGATAAAACATATGCATGTACCATAGATTAAATGGCTTTGTTTGGAATTATTTGCATAAGATCATTTAAAAGAAACAGATAAAAGAAGTAACATTAAAAGACAAAATTAAAACAAGGGAGACTTGAATGTAAATTTACACATATAAATTATAGAATAGTAAAAAAACAGAATTGAGAGAGTAACTGAAACTAATTATGCTAAACCTAAACCTAGTAAATAAATAAGTAAAAATGGTGGCAGTTTAGCATTAATTAGTGTTAATTGTTTAGTAATATGATTAAAGTTAAGAAGCAGATGGAAAAAAATGAAGGCATATTTACCTCAATGTAGAATGTATTCAAGTCTCCAGTCTTAGCTTTAAGACCAGTTAAGGCAGAAAATTAAAAAAAATACATAAAAGGTGACATGATAACAAGCAGATTAGTTTAGAAGTCATTTATCTTTTAATTTCTTTTTCTTTTCATTGGTCTGCCATCCATTCCTTGTAGCTTGTCTTTTCAAGGAGCTATTGCTTTAGTCCTTATCTTCTATATAATCTATTATATTGTTCGATTTTAGAAATGTCATGGTGGCACCCAAGTCATCAAAGAATTTAGTCCCATCTGGAAGAAATATTTTAAGCCTGGCAGGGAAAAGTAAATGAACTTTAACTTGTCTTTTCTTCAGGTCTTTTATTAAAGGGAGAAAGCATTTCCTTTTGGACATAACAATCACAGAATAATCATTGTCAAACCTTATTGTTCTGTCTCCTATCTTTGATAGGAGATTTAGACCACACAGATTTAAGGATTAATTCTTTGTCCTGAGATGAAAAACATCTTACAATAGTAGCTCTTGGAGAAGGATTGTTTTTTGAGGAAGATGTAATCAGGGATCTATTAACTCTTTCAGTTCCAAATGACATAGCTTCAGGCAAGTCTAGAATCTGAGGAAGCCAAGAAGTTAAAAAGTTTGTCAAACTCTCAACTTCTCTTTACTTTGGGAGACCAAAGATGCAAATGATGTCCTTCAAGGATGCATCTGCAGTCATCACATATGGGTTGTCCTGCCTCAGGCAGCCCTTCAGTCGGCCGGATTCCAAAGTCTGGGTCTGGCCTCGGCTGATGTCGCACTTTCCCAGACGTCAGAGCGCCTGGGGTATAAAAGCATCAGCCGACGCCATCTTCCTCAGTCTTTCTTGCCGCGTGGTGCCCTGTGATTCAGCTACGAAGACTTCGAAAAAGCTAAGTACCCCGTTGGGGACTCTTTCTTGCCTCAGCCGATGTCAGATAAAGTTAATAATTGTTTAACCTGTGGGAAACAAATACCTCATAAGGATTTCCACTCTTACTGCCTCCCCTGCCTAGGCCCAGACCACGACGTCTCGGCCTGTTCAGCCTGTGCTTCCTTCAACCGACGAACTCTTAGACGTCGGTCGGAGTTTGCAGAGGAGTTTTTTGGGGCTAGTTTTGCTTATATAATGCCGTCGGAGACTCCGACTTCGCATTTAGTCAAAAAATGGAAGGACAAGGACCGACACACGCGGGCCGCGGTTTCGGCTGAAACCTCGGTCAGGCCTACCGCGAGTGTCTCGGTTTCGGCTGAAACCGAGTCCTTGGTACTTCCTACTACCGAAACCGCACAACCGACTAATTCAGCCCTGGAGGCCCCGGCCGAGTCGGTCATTGAATTACCTACTGATACCAGTCCAGGAACCTTCCGACACCATTACTTTAGATAAGTCTACTCCTGCACGTGGTGCAGCCAGACCCCCTGCTTCCATGTCCATTAAGGCTTTCTCTAGGGCTAAGGCTGCTAAACTTTCTAAGGCTTTGCCCCCCAGAGTTACCTCTCAGAGACCTTCTTCTAGCTCTCAGATTCTTACCCTAGCAGAGGATCTGATTTCATTAATTAGGGGCTCCCAACCTCATCCGGACAGGGGCTCTCAACCTCCTCCAGACAAAAGGCCCAGGGTTGAGCCCTCTGATCCACAGTCCTCAGATGAGTCCACGGATGGCTCTGCTCTGTCAGACCACCAGGAGGAGGCTTATTCGGCCTACGAGGATTCTGATGCTGAAGAATCTATTCCCTCGGCCTCCCTCCTGAAGAGTTTTCATTTGGAGAAACATTACACACTATGAGAGAACACTTTCAATGGCAGGGTCAGGAATTCTCTGATTCCAGAAAGAGATTAAGGACCTTTTTACATTTACCTCAGCATAGGCCCTTAGCTATACCTCCTGTTTTGAATGTAATTGATGATGTTTACTCAGATGCTTGTACTGCCCCTGACTCTCTCCCTCCGGCTCCTGCCAAACCTGATAGGTACTACAGGGTCCCAGACTCTCATTTTCACCTGTACAAGGCCCACTCTGCTGACCCAGAAACTATTTCCCAGGGCCCTAAAGGGGTTGCAGCTGCCACTGCTAAAAATCCTCTACCCTCTGAAAGGGAGTCCAGAGCATTAGAGAGATGGGGTAAGAAAGTGTATACTTCTGCAACTCTTTCCATGAGGGCATTAAACTGTCAATTCCATATGATACAGTATCAAGAGTATTTACTAGATGAATTGCATAAGAAACTGTCCTCTTCTGAACCCCTTGATCGTAAATCCCTTCAGGATCTGGTGCATAATTCCCAGCAGGTCAAAAACCATTTCTTGCAGTGTGGTTATGATGCATTGGAAGCTTCATGTAGATCAGCTATGACAGGTGCAGTTATACGTAGGCATGCCTGGCTGAAGGAACAATCTCTGCCAGACCATGTTAAAGCTAAGCTTTTGAATGCTCCTATGGAAAAGCAAAAATTATTTGGTTCCACGGCTCAAGAGGTTTTAAAGAAATTTGAAGAAAAGGCAAAATCTGTGCAAACAGTTAAGGACTTTCTGCAAGTCCAACCACCGAGATTCAGCAGAAATTGATCTACTAAGAATTGGTCCTTTCCGGACTCAGACAGATCTCAAAGAGGCAGGAATAGACGTGCCAGAGGTAGAGGGCAAGCTAGAGGCTCCTACAGAGGCCGTCAGTGGCAGCCTCCCAACCAGAGAGGTAGTGCAGGAACTACAACTGTTACACCAGGACATTCTCAATGACTTTATTTTGACTCCGCCGACCAGGGCTCAATTAGAAGCACCTTTGGGCGGAAAACTTTCTTTATTCTCAAAAAATTGGCACAGCATTACAGGGGACACATAGACACTACAAATAATAGACAAAGGATACAGGTTCCATTTCCACTCTTTGCCAAAAAGAAAAGGCATGCCAAACCTACCACCAAATCAGAGGGCAGAGGCTTTGAAGCAAATTACCAACTTACTGCAAATGAAAGCCATAGAAAAGGTACCTCTTTCAGAACAAGGCCAGGGATTTTACTCAAGATTATTCCTTGTTCCAAGAAAAGAAAATCAATGGAGGCCTATTCTCGACTTGTCCGCACTGAATACGTACCTCATTGTGCCAAAATTCAAAATGCTGACTCTACAGCAACTCCTTCCCATACTGGGCAAGGGGTCTTGGCTGGTGACTCTAGACCTCAAGGAGGCATACCTGCATGTCCCTATTCGACAAAGCTGCAGAAGACACCTCAGATTTCTTGCAGGGTCAGAGCATTATCAATTCTCAGCATTGCCCTTTGGCTTATCTACTCCCAGAGTATTCACGAAATGCCTGGCATCAGTAATTGCACACTGCAGACTTCAGGGGATTCAAATCTACCCTTATCTGGACGACTGCCTAATACAAGCGGACAGCAAGCAAACTTTGTTAAAGGACTTGGACTATGCCATTCACCTGTTACAGGCCTTGGGATATACAGTCAACATCCACAAATCAAGACTGGTTCCATCCCAAAGAATAACATTCCTGGGTGCGGATCTAGACACAACCACCCAGATGGCTTTTCTCACAGAAGAAAAACAAGAACAGCTACCAGTTTACTTTCAGAATCTCACAAGACAAACTCAGATGACTGCAAGGAAAATCCTGCAGGCCCTGGGTTACATGGCATCTTGCATTCTTCTGATCCCACAAGCAAGGCTTCATATGAGGAAATTACAATGGTACCTAAGAAGTTTATGGACTCAGCACAGTCACAGCTTAGAAGCTCTGATCCCACTCATTCCTTGCCTTCAAAAGGAATTTCTGTGGTGGGCTCAAGCCTGCCAGTTGAACAGCGGGCTGCCCTTCAGCAAGCCAAGAGCCAACCAAACCATCACCATGGACGCTTCAGACCAAGGCTGGGGAGCGCACATGGAGGACAGATGTATACAAGGGCTATGGTCGCAAAGAGAGCTGCACATGCACATAAACCAAAAGGAATTGCTGGCAGTGATACACGCAATTGAGGCCTTCAAACCTTTCCTTCGCCAAGGCCACCTGCTCATAAGGACAGACAACACCACAGTTATGTGGTACATAAACAAGCAAGGAGGCACCCATTCCTACCCTCTTTGCAGACTGACAATGAACCTATGGGAACTGGCATTGAAACTCAACATACAGCTACAGTACCAGTTCGTGCCAGGGAAAGACAATACACTGGCAGACAGCTTAAGCAGAACTACCATGGATGCACACGAATGGATGCTGCACCCAGACATCTTCTTGCAAATCACACAATCATGGGGAAGGCTGGAAATAGACAGGTTTGCTCCCCCCCCCTAAATCATCAACTGAAGAAATTCTGCTCAAGGACATACCACCCACAAGCTTGGAAAGTGGACGCTCTCTCTTTCAGCTGGAAAGCTCTAACAATGTATGCTTTCCCACCTCTTCCACTAATGACCAAGGTCCTACTGAAGATCAGGACAGAGCAGCCCAGAGTAATCCTGATAGCCCCAAACTGGCCAAGACATCACTGGTACCCACTGTTAAAGAGCTTGTCACAGACGAAACCATGGCCTCTCCCCTTATGGCCACTTCTACTGATGCAGCACAATTTCAGGACTCTACACTCCAACCTGAAAACCTTGCAGCTAACTGCCTGGAGAATACCATGACTGCCACTCAGGATAACC
This sequence comes from Protopterus annectens, assembly GCF_019279795.1. Classification (NCBI taxonomy): domain Eukaryota; kingdom Metazoa; phylum Chordata; order Ceratodontiformes; family Protopteridae; genus Protopterus; species Protopterus annectens. Next base: position 1,659,219,768 of record NC_056744.1, read on the forward strand.
TATCCCAGAGAGTGAAGGATATTATTATGGAAGCTCGCCGACCTTCCACAAGGAAGGCATACACAGCAAAATGGAAAAGATTTCACACCTGGAACACAGCAAAGGGCCTAGATGTGACTGTGATGAATATATGGCATACATATTGGAATACTTGGCAGAATTGTCCCACAGTGGCCTGTCTTACTCTTCCATCAAGATACATGCCTCAGCAATCTCAGCAGAATACAATCTAAATCCACCTGCACCTTGCAGTTTTAAGAAAAA